>NC_136487.1:10511784-10809284 GCF_053919585.1 Euprymna scolopes | reverse complement strand
TTTACATAATGAATCTGATGAATCATATTGTCCAACACTTGATCTCAAACTGTAATTGTTATCACATGAAATTTTCCAATCATCTGCAAACGATAAAAATTGACAGAACATTTATTTGTCCAGAAATATTCATTCCACCGTTTTTAATCGGACATGATTGAATAAAGTTATTCATCTCCCTCTACCCACAGCAGTGTCATGTGACACAAGAGTCAGAAAGTGAGATTTGAAAAGCCAGTACCCTAAAGGAAGAGCACTCTGGCCTGCATAAAAAATGCTTGAACAGCCCAGTCTGCATTCTCTGTTAAAGGAGACTTCATATGATTAGCAATAAACTAACTCCTTCTTAAAGAAGGAAGTCAAAGCCTGGAAGGGTGAACCCCCTAGAACTGCACAGGGTCAGGGATATATCTCGGTCAATATGGAACAAAGTGTTTCAACAATTGCCAAGATCTGTTGGCGTTGATATCAAGGGAAAATTCCCAGCTGATGGCAAAAGTGTGCTGCTCAGATGTGCACACACAAAATGTTTATAAATTTTGTGTGTGCTTTTAATTGAAACATTTATAACTGATTAACTTAATTTAATCAGTTATAAATCATAAAAATCATGATCAAATTAACCCATAAAACGATAAGAAATGCAAACTTAACGTGGAGTGGGGGGGGGCGTAATTTTTAACACACACACACACACATAAAAAACAATTGATGACAATTCAGTTAAATAAAATCTATTTATCAAATCAATAAAGCAATGTAAAATATAAAGAAAATTCTTTAAAACATGGTATTTCAAAGCTGAATGCTTTTCATCAGAAATCACTTTATATATATATATATATATATATGTGTCTACATAAGAGTTATAATAAAGGGTGACGTAAATAGGAAAGAAGGTCTTAATATGGTGATTAGTAAAGAGACAAAGCAAAGCAGAAATAATTAAGATATCCTATCATACAACGCTTCTAAACGGTTACACAAGTAATACTAATATTGTCTGTGTACATATCCATTTCTTGTATCTACATATGATGTTATGAGGACATATATTTTCATGTATTTCTAATATTTACTTCAATGTTCAATATGTAAGTTGGGCTAGATAATAAGTTATAAATATATATGGCAATTAAGTTACGTAGAATCTTCTGCATTTCATACCCTTAGCAAATCGTCAGGCTAAACCCTGTTATATATTATATATAGAAACATACATCATACTTGACTAGGCTTTATTTGCATATTGAGCACTGAAGTAAATACTGAAAATGTATACACAATAGATTATATCACCTTAATATATATATATATATATATATACACACACACACATTGTATATATGTGTTAGCATTGGGACGATTAATCGAAACTTTGGGGGATATTGGAATCGGAAAAATTTGTGCCTATTTTTCAATGCAAAAAATCTTTTAATTTTTTTTTTTTTTTTTTTTTTTTTTTTTGTTCAAACAGTCTTCCACTGTTGATCGAAAAGTTTAAAAAAAAAAAATTTTTTTAAGTAAATATTTATTGATTTTTAAACAACCAGTAAAACTAAAATCTACACATCGCTTCCTCCCACACTAGTTTGTTTTTACGTTAACCGGGGGGAAAAAAAATAACAGCTTCATAATTACATATAATGTGTGTGTGTAATATATATATATATATATATATATATATATATATATATATATATATATATAAATTAATTTTAATTTTAAAATAGTTTTTCTTTTAATTTGATAGTTAATTAAGAGAAAAATTTTGAGCTTTGAATACAAAGTTCATACAATTTCTTTTGCTAACATTACATTTGAAGTTAAGTTAATTTTGTGTCAAGATATACACATATTGTAGTTAGTTATGAAAATATATATGGCAATTAAGCTACACAGAAATTTCTACATTTCATTCTCATGAGGATTCCTCAGGCTGGAATTGATATTACATGTTTTTTTTTTTATAAATAGCATGTAGTAACATCAATTTCATGCAGTAGCCTGACGAATTCTCATGAGAATGAAACCTGGGCAATTTTGTGTAGCTTAATTGCCATATATTTTCATAATTTACTCCCTAGCTCTACTTGTGTATTGAGCACTGTTGAAGTAAATGCGGATAATCAAATTGATTCATAAAATATATCGCCTAACAAAATTTAATGCAGATGTATGCAATGCTAACACACTTGAAGGAGGAGGGGGACTCATTGTAAATACTTCTTTACCTCGTACGCAGCAGACAATGGTAAACATCACTGATTTTTAGGAAAAGTTGACCCTTCATAAAATAAAAGTTGACCCTTCCCTCCCACCCATTGTACATATGCCTCTTCACTTGGTGTACAGGATTTTATTTTTCTGTTTCTCCCCCCCCCCAACACACACATTTTTTTTTTTTTTTTTTCCTTTTATCAGTTTAGTAAAAAAAAAAAATATTTATATTCAGACTCAAGTGTTCATATCAAAATACTGAATTTTACCTCTTGAAGATACTTATGTTAGTGTCCAGAAATAAAATAAAATTATAGAAAAAAATTTTTTTTTTTTTTTTTTTTCTCATTCAAATTCTTGACAGGATTTTGTTTCCCATAATTCTCTCCTTTTTAAGTTCCTTCTGCATTTCTTAAAAAATGAAATTCATCTTGTAAAACCTGATTTTTAAAGTTAGAATTTGTGGAGCTCTCATGTTTTAAAAGGCAAATAATAAGGAACTTAATTTAAATTATATATTATAAATCCCTTTAAATTGGGGTAATTAATAGCTCAATGGTGTGTGTGTATATATATATATATATATATATATATATATATTACAAGAGCTCAGAATATAATATATAATTTAATAAGTGTTCCAAATTTGTTTCAAACATTTTAATTCATACAATTGTTTTTGCCCATTTTTAAAACATGCATTCTTTTGATAATAAACTCAACATGTTTTGCTTCTTCAGTGAATTTTTTTTCATCAGATTAGAAAAGAAATAATAATCAATCGTTAACATAGAAAATTTTCTTCATTTTTACTGTTTTTTCCACAGACCAGTGAAAAATTTTAATTGCATCAATCTATATGTAAATGTCAAAACTAGCATTAAAAGACGCTTGAAAAAAAAATCTTATATATATATATATATATATATATATATATATATATATATATAAAAATTTAAAACCTGACCACTGACCTGACCTCCTCCTTGCTCTCCCCACACTTTTAGAACCGACATTATAAATAAATAATTTAAGATTTCCTCCTGTGTATCATACCCCAATTATCTTCTCTCCATATTGGAATAAGATTTTTATTTTTTTTACAGAATTTTAATAAATTGTCTTTTTTTTATTATTATTCAATAAAAATTTTCAAGAATTTAATGAAATTCACTAATAATGGTTGCACTTGTTCAACACTGAAGTCTCTCAACCAGATTTTTTTTAATTTCTTTATTTAAAAATAATTATGCTTTTTTTTTTTTTTTTTTTTTTTTTGTTAACCCCTTTTCTCCCTTTTTTTCTATTGCTGTTCCAATTTATAAACGAAAAATCAGACAATTGTAGATACACTTATGACATACACGTTTTTTGGGGTGTGTTTATCTTGAAATATATAAAAAGAAAAAATATATAAACATAAGATATATATATTTATCTTATATACAGTAACATACAGCTATACAAGCAACCCAACCCTGTCATATACATATGTACATAATTTCATTGAAACATAATTATTAATGAAAAATTCTGAATAAAACTGAGTTAAACTAAAACAAATGATTTTTAATTTTTTTTTTTTTTTTTTTTTTTATCGATACATTATGTAGGGAAAAAATGCAACTTGACACTTTTTAAACAGCTTTTTATTTTTATTTATTTATTTTATTTTATTTTTTTCTGATATGCTGAAAAAAAAAATCTTACTGGAGTTTTAATATGGCTGATACAAAGCAAGCATGATATGAACAAAAATAATTCAATTAACAAAATCTCACAAGTTCAACTTAAACAAAAATACAGAAAAATTTTTATGATGGATATACCCATCGGAAAAGGAAGATATATTCCAAAAATCATGTAAATTGATCAAGTAGTTTTATTTTTAACTATCTATATCTATCTGGTCATGCTCATTGCCTGGACCAGTGTGACTCTCTCCAGATTTCCCTGTCTTCCATCAGCTGCCTCGAATCACAAGGCGTCACGTGCAATTTGTTGGATGTGCGTTCATATAGGTTGTCCTATGCTTGTGCTTCTGTGCCATGGAGTCTACAATAATACATTTCCCACCAGCTCTTGCCTACTCCTCTGGCAGTGACCGGCAAATCGTAGATGTCGCTTCATGATGGTAGTAGATATGGCTGGTAGGTTGCCATAAAGTTGCTGCTTCATGAGATAATCTTGCCAAGATATACTTAACATTGTTTGTAGCATACGGGTGTATGCGCTCTCTAGCTTTCTTTCCAATCTTTTAAGAGAATTAAATTTATGACTAAGCAAAAAGGAACTGTATCATGCCATTTTAATAAAACAAGGGCAGTTAAGTCCACAATAATTCCAACTTGCTGAATCAGCCTTGTAATGTTAGTGAGTTCACATTAATCGCTTAAAACTGATTTTCTTTAAAAAAGAAACTACTTGATCAATTTACATAATTTTTGGAAAATGCCGTACGTCATGAAGATATTTTTTTTTTTGATTAGGTTGAAATCTGGAAAATAATTTTTTTAAATTAACATTTAATCACAATGATGTTGCCTGCATAGCTAATAAGCTGAACTTCTGGATTAGCAGTTTTCCTTAGATTCTACAAATTGCTCCCTTTCAAACTTTCCACTGCAGACTGAAGCCACACTGTATGATCTGTTATCACTCTTTTCCAAGTTTGGGATGTCATAAAACACTTTAACACTTCAAAAGCATACGGGCCTGATCTTATCTCTGTTATAGTCTTAAAGAAATGCTCTGCCGAGCTGGCTCTTTGTACTCTTCAAACTCTACAACAAATGCCATGTCGAATCCTGCTTCCTTACTAGCTGGGAAATTGCCTTTGTGGTACCAATATTCAAGAATTCTGATTATAAAAAATAAAAAAATAAATAAAAACTGACCTTCAAAATTATCATCCTATCAGTCTCCTGCTTTTCACTAAAATCTTTGACATAAAGCAATCTAAGGATAGTCTGCTACCTCGTTAATGCTAATTTTTTTTTTTTTTTTTCTGACCAACAAGCTCATTCTACTGTGGATAATCCAGTCATCTTGGAATGCATTTACCATACATTGGATGAAACTGGTAAAGCTAGGGCAGTAGTGCTTGATATATTCAAGGCATTTGACAGGATTTGGCATGGAGGTCATTTTATAAAAATGAATTTGTCTGGTATTACTGGACAAATATTTCATATAATCAGATCCTTCTTAACCAAAAGAAAAAATCCATGTCTTTAGTTAAACATGACATTAATATGGGCTTGCTCCTTGGACCGTAATCATACCTAATTTACATAAAGGGCCTCTCTGATGCAATTGTGACAGAGATGGTCTATTTGTTGATGATGCTATGCTCTGTTCCCGACATGTGGGGAAAAACAAACACATATATTCAAGGCAATGTCTGACTCTTGAGAAAATAACCTCCAGTCTCTAGTGGAGTGGACGGTAACATTTAATGCTACTAAGACAAAACTCCTTTCTTTCAACAATTATAAGAAACCTTTTTTAACTACCGTTCACCATAGCTAATAGCACCCTATCTGAAAATTCATCATTCAGACTACAGTCTAACGTTCACAGGTAACATGGAATAAATACGTAGAAGACATTGTCAAGGTTGCTGCAAGGAAGATGGGCTCTCTCTACCAGTATATATCCGACAGTTAATCAACTGAGAACCACAGCACTCTATATAAAAGCATATAAGATATCAACGGATACATACTCGAGAGCCAAAACAATGAAAAGAATATGCTGTTGTCCTAGTCTTAATAATGAGTAAGTTGCTGAAATCTGTTAAGTAGAGAAGCAATCAACCATTTTAGCAAAAATAACCTTCTTAGTGACACGCAATATGGTTTCTGTTCTGCTAGATCTAAAACAGATGTGCTAACAATTACATCTCATAGGATTAGCGAAATCTCTTGACAGAGGCTTCCTTTCTAGAACAATTGCTCTTGACATATCAAAGGCCTTTGATAGGGTATAGCATAAAGGTCTACTTCCTAAAATCTCCAGCTATAGCATAGCTGGAAATATCTTAATTATTTAATTATTACTCTCTGATAGATTCCTACAAGTAGTGGTTGATGGGCAAGACTCAGAAGATCACAGTATTAATGCTGGAGTCCTTCAGTGGTTCATCCTAGGCCCAACTGTGTTCCTGATCTACATCAATGGTCTTCCAAATCACATCCTAAAATCATTCGTTGATATTTATTCTGATGACACTACCATCTATGGCAACACATCAAAGGTCATAAATGACCAAGTTCTTTCTGATTCTCTATCCTCTAATCTTGAGCATGTGGTACAATGGGGAAAGAGGTGACTGATTAATTTTAATGTATCTAAAACCAAGCTTCTATTTCTATATCATCAATGCTCTGATCCCCATCTGGCATC
Source organism: Euprymna scolopes (assembly GCF_053919585.1). Taxonomy (NCBI): domain Eukaryota; kingdom Metazoa; phylum Mollusca; class Cephalopoda; order Sepiida; family Sepiolidae; genus Euprymna; species Euprymna scolopes. The sequence goes on along the minus strand of NC_136487.1, from coordinate 10,802,657 downwards.
AATTGAAATGAATGGCTCCTGTCTTGTTCCATGTTTTGACAAGCTTCTGGGCTTGACCTTTACTCCTGATCTGAAATAAAACGTGCATTAAATCTATTGACAATGTCGCTAGAAAAATGCTGGGATCATTCTACCGCTCCAGTAGATATTTCACTGCCAATGTAATTCTCTACCTCTATAAGAGCCAAGTACGTCCAAGGATGAAGTACTGTTGCCACATCTGCTAGAAGCAGCTTATCCTGCCTTCAAAATAGACTTTGTAGTCTAGTGGGGGATGCCCTTTTCTCTTCCTTACATCTTTCTCACAGAATATACATTGTGAGCCTGTGTCTGCTTCATCGTTATTTTCATGTCAAGTGATCATCTGATCTCCAATCTATGGTCCCCCGCCTTGCCAAACTTTCACGAAAAAATACTCATCTAGCTGAAAACACTATCAATAATTTCACCCACTCTTTATCTGTGCTTAAACGTAAACATAGATTCTGTGAACAAAGTTTCTTTATTAGAACTGCACGCATGTGGAACTTTCTTCCGTTTCCCTGCTTTTCAGCTGACTACAATATGGTCGTCTTCAAGTCTGAGTCGTCCCCTTAAGTAATCCAATTTACCAGCTTTCCACTACTAACAATTACTACGATATTGTCCCATTTACTACTGTACACTCATTAACCTTTATCCTTGAGTGGCCTCCAGGCCTTGATAAGTGGTGACTCCTTGTAAAAAAAAAAAAAAAAAAAATTTTGAAAATGAAGAGCAAAAATTAAATTTGGACAAAGTCAAAAAATTTGATACACACTGCCAACCGAGAAAAAATCTAATTTTTCTGGCATATCAATTGCTTACATGCAAACAAAACTAAAACCAAAGGTTCGGTGAATATGTGACGGAATTGTGACAAAAAACTAACAAATGTGAGTTCGGACAACTCACAGACAAACTTATAAAAGACATTATCATATGTGGCATTAATGCCACAAGAATGGATGTTAAGGGAGCCAACATTGGACTTGCAAAAGGTAATCCAAACGGGTCTTGGTATTGAAGAAACCAAAAGGCATTAAAAATAATGGCTACATTGGACACAGAAAACATATTCATGATTCGCAACACAAAGAAAAATGTCACGAAAAACAAGAGGTCGATGATGACTAAGCAAGAAGACAAAAACCTGCAAAAAATCAACACTGGTTAATTACAATGCTTGTACAATGTCTGAAAAAAAAATGATAATTCAGACCACGTGGAGTCACTACAATACAATATGGATGCCATATTGAAAAAGAAAATGCATGTGCGATGGACAGATAAATATAAAATAAAATTACAAGTAAACAAGATATCAGTTAACTTTAAAATTGACATTTGGGCAAAAATAAATGTATTACCAGTGAAAATATCTAACAATATAAACAATATAATAACAATATAAAGCCCAAGCCGAAATTAAGAAATACATCAGTAAGACTAATTGCATGTAATAGTATGGAAATTTCAGTAACTGGCATCAGAAAAACTAGGATTAATAGAAAGGCAACACGAAATAAGCAAAATAGACATAAAAGACTTGGTAGCAAAATACGAAAATTGTTTTGGTGGCAAATTACCAATCACACATCATATTACGATGAACCTGGACGTAAAACCAGTTGTCAATCCCCCAAGGAACATGCCATTTGGTATGATACCAAAATTAAAAAAGGAATTAGAAAAAATGACAGAAATAGGAATAATAAAACCTATTCAGGAACCAACAGATTGGTAAATTCTCCCGTAATAATGAAGAAACGGAATGGCAGGCTAAGACTATGAGAGGTCTGAACAAAGCTATAAATAATTATAAAAAGTTATTTCCCTTTAACTGTGATTATTCATACGATTCCGCATACTACAACCTCCTACCATGTAAGAGACAATAGACGTCGGTTGATTACTATATGTAGAATTCAATAAATATTTTGTAGTGTTTACACATGTCCATTGTCCATCATACTAATCCACTAGTAACCTAATATAAATAATACTAATAAATAATACTAACCTAATATAAAAATAATAAAGAAGCACCATTAATGTTAACCAAATCTGATTTTTAAAAATCTTTTCCATATTTTTATTGTGTTTATACTTGTGTAGATTGGTGATCTTCATGTTGAAATTAGTTGGAATTAGGAAAAAGGATCAGTAGAAATATACTAGATGTATTTTTAACAAAAAAAAGATTTATCCCCAATTGTTTATTATATATATATATGTACCTTGTTTTATCCCAAACAAAGCACAGTGCCACTTAGTAGGGGTCTACTATTTGGGACAAAATTTATAGGGATACTGTGTAGGGAGTTGAGCAGCAAAATGGCTGTTCACATTACATTTTGAACTTCTGCATGTCAGTACATCCAGGGAAGGAGAGACCTGAGAGGGAATTCCAAAGTCTAGCAGTTCAAGGGAAGAAACTATTTAAAAGGCCTTCCAGCATCCAGGGATCTCTACAGTGTAGGGATGAGATTTTTTTGCTTGTCGGGGGTATTTATGTCACGAGGGTACAAATGTTTAGCGTTCATTTGAGCACATTCCATTAAAATTCTCGCAAAACAGGGATGCAACATTTTGGTGATGAGACAGAGGTTGGAGGTTGGTTAATAGTGTGGAACCTATTAGGTTAGTGACTCTTTTCTGAACCCTGTCTCCGAGTGAGAGACCAGTGGGAGATGCACCAGCCCAAATGTAGCAACAATAATCCTTGCATGGGTGAATGGTAGCTTTGTAGAGGTACAGAATACTCTCAAGTGGGAGTAATTTTCTGGAAGAGAAAGCAGGCCTGCCTTCACAGCAGCTTTGGCAATGTCTTCAATGTATTTGTTTCAATTCATGTTCCCTGTGATCGTTAAGCTGAGGAGTTGAATAAAAAGCTTTCAGGTAGTGTATCTTTAGCCATGGTTATCAGTGGCTGAGAAGTTATCTTGTAGTTATTTATGGAAAGAAGCTTAGTCTTGGCAGCGTTGAACGTTACCATCCATTTTTGTCTCCATTCCACTACAGATTTGATGTCTTCCTTTAAGGTTTCAGCCATTGCCTTAATTAACTATGTCTTTATTCGCTTTCCCATCGTATCTATTATAGAGCACTAGCGGGCGTATCTGGTGTTGCCCGGGTGTGTGTGTGTGGAGCAATAATAAAATAAGTGAACGAAAAACATGGCATAAATAAGCCTGTTTAAAAAATCGGAAAAACAAAAAAAAAAGCGAACGTGATGGAAAATAAAGAATATGCGAACGAAAAAATAGTATAAATAACCCTGTTTATGTTAAAACTTCTTTAAAAAAATGGAAAAATTTCAAAAAAAAAAAAGGGAAAAGAATAAACGAATGAAAAAATAGCATAAATAATCCTGTTTAAATATTTAAACTTAAAAAAAATGTCCAATATGTCAGTGCGAACATGCAACCTTAACACACCGATGCTGTCACTATAACCACTGGTCTATGATCGCATCAGCCAAGTAACGTCGTTTACTATTTAAACTAATTCAAGAAAGAACGTTTTTTTCGTGCATGCATGTTTAGCTAAATTCTCATGAAGGAACGATTCTTCGTTACCCTCCCTCATTGTAAACATGTATTTCCATAGAAATTAATTGACCGTTTTTTTCTAATTTTCACGTATTATTCAACCAAGACATCACCCTTTCAGACGCTACTGGTTTCAACCCGGTCCGATGCCACTGATAAAAGTTTTAGGCAGACATACATGCATACATTTAAACAGACAGGTGAGATTTATATAATAGGTGGAATCATATGCAAATATACCCATCTCAGAGACAATTTTATCAGGAAGGATATTTATGAATATCAGAAATAATAAAGGTATATAACAAAAAAAAAAAAAAAATGCCGGAAATTATTCTCTATTAGAGTACATAAACTTAGGATTAAGTAGTATACTTAATATATACTATTACTGCAAGCTTGCCTATATTGAAAATGCTTGCTTTCTGGCTAGCCAATCAAACCATCTAATATAGTTAGCCTTATTTTCAATTACATTCGAAATATAATACAGGGCCATTAGCAAAGAAAAAGTTACCTATGAAAACGAACCTCCTAAAGTAAAACCTTGAATAATTATCTAAACTTGAATGTAAATTAATATTAAGCCGACTTTACAAATTGATAAAAGTTAATTATTGGATTTTAATTAAGGTGAAACTCCAATGATTCAAACTCGATAGATAATGACAAACTTCCACCCATTAATATGGGAGGGGAGATTATCATCAAAAGTGTCCTGAATTTTTAACTTAGCACCGGACTTACTACTTAGATATAATAAGTCACTTGTACCCATTCCCCTCCCCCCCCTTTTTTTTTTAAATGGAGAGTAGATAATACAGTGGATGTATTATCGGCAGCTCCAGTAACTCTCGCTTCTCCTTTTTTGTCCCTCAGTCCTCATTCAATGAGTGATTTTTCTGACAAAGGGTGAAGAAAAAGCTGCTTAAAGGTCGGTAGTACTTGGTGACCAGTAGTCTGAGATGTCGGAAATTTTTCTGTCTCTGTCTGTCCTTGTGGCTATGTCACTAGTAAGGGTGCTGGAGGTAAACGTTTTGTCTGGGCTGACGTTATCCGCCTGATAGTCAGGAACCCGAACCTTGGATTAACTACTAAGGAGGCTGTCCTATCAGCAGGCGCAAAGTACTGGGACTGCTGTATTGCCATTTGGTGAGTGGATCTGGACCATGCAGTGTTTCTGGTGGGGTCTCTCGATGCTATACTAGTGGGTAATTGTTATGGCTTTACCTTTTCGTGTGCTACAAAAAAAAAAAAAAAAAATTCCTGTCTTTTTCTCTCTTACTTTCCCTCTCTGCACTGCTCTAACCAAATATGCCAACCTGTTTCCACAAACCCCAAAACCTCAACATGAAATATCTCCAGAATAAAAACTCGATTAAACCTAGAACCCCAACGTAGACCCCTACTACTAGGTCTCCTTCTCCAACATCAGGGGTCTACGTTCCAACCTTCCAGAGGTTGAAACCCAATTACAGGAGACGAAACTGAACATATTATTTCTAAGTGAAACTGGAATAGGGCCGACCACTTCCCTAGATGAGTTCATAATTAACAGATACTCTAACTTAACAGCTAAATCTGACCCCCAAGATCGCCATGGGCATGGAATATGTGCCTACATTAAGGATGGCTTCCCGTGTGGCAGGGATATCTCTAGAGAAGTTCCTAATTTACCCTATATGTGCTTCAGGGTTGCACTTGCTAACACCACTGCATTTATATTTGCCCTCTATCGGCCCCACAACAGCAGAGTTACTATCTTTAAGAGCATATCTGAGAAAATAGACCACATACTGTCTTCACATCCCTCGGCTAACATCCACATATGTGGTCATTTCAACGTCCATAACGTGGAATGGCTGACCTATTCAAATAAGACAGACGATGAGAGGAGGTTTTGTCAGGATTTTGCCATTGCTTATAACCTCACTCAGATTGTTCGCGAACCCACCCATGTGCCCGATACACCCGGTCAATATGCAAGCCTCCTAGACCTTTTTCTCTCAACTTCCCCTGAGCTATGTTCATGTTCCGTTCATTCTCCTCTAGGATCCTCCGACCACTCCGTCGTATCAGTTAAGATAAAAACGAAATGTAAGAAGTCCCCAGACGTACCCCTCCACCCTACTGTATACCGATACTCTATGGCTGACTGGGATAGCTTCTGTACATTCATATCTGATTTACCTCTGCACTCCATGTTTAAAAAGGAGGTGTCCTCTACAGTATCAGATCTGACCGAATGGTTAATTGTAGGCATAGACTGATTCATACCATCTAAAAAATTCCAACAAAAACCTAACAGCCAGCCATGGTTCTCCCCAGAATATGCTGCTGCTATCGCGCACAGAAATCACTTTTTCCATAGCTACCAACGTAATAGATGCACTGAGACTAAAGCTGCTTTCAGGACTGCCAGCAACCACTGTAAAAGAGTAATAAAAAATGCAAGAGAGCTGTATGCCCAGTCTGTTAAATCCAAGGTAGCTGATCAGCGGCTCGGTTCCCACCAGTTTTGGCAAATAACAAATAGGATCCTGAACAGAAGTGTGCGTTCTATCCCAACCATTATCAATTGACCAGAGGTCATCTCATCAGCGTCAGACAAGGCCAAACTATTTGCAAAGAACTTTGCAGCTAATTCTACCCTATGCGACGAAGGCCATCAACTCCCCATATTTCCTCCTATAACACAGAACAAGCTAGATAACATACAAATATCCGTGCATGAGGTCGCCAAGCTAATCAAGAACCTAGATTCCAGTAAAGCAACTGGCCCTGATGGCATCCCAATTATAGTGTTAAAAAGCTTCAACCAGAACTTGCTCCCATACTTACGAAACTATTTAAGCGCTGCCTTAAGGAGAAGTGCTTTCCGACTCCCTGGAAGACTTCATCACTTATCTTCTATTTATTTTCAACTTTGGAAAATAAAAGAGCTTTATTAAGAAGATACTTAGTTTATATTTATATTTATATATACATTGGGTAAACATTTATTAATAGTATATACCTATACTTTACATTATATCTATATTGAATAGATAGTCATAGTTTATATCTATATTAATATTTTAACTTTTAAGCAGATACTTATCTTTAGTACTAATTCAATTAATTCTAACTACCCATGCAGGGGCATAGAAATACCTGGTTTATAATCCAGGTGCGGGGCTCCCCCTTTCAATGCTGGTGGACCTGTAGATCTCAGGTCACCCATTTAGAAGAAAGAAAACTGTGCTACTGATCTCATATGTCTTAGCACCAAGTCTTGGTTGACAACTTTATTAAAAATTAAATTACCGGTTTGCAAACCTTAAGGAGTAGGTAGGCTCTGCTTATCGCCCGACTTTCATACTCCTCCTTTGCCTATTAACCAGGTGCAGAGGTGCGATCACAGCGACTTAGCAGAGATACCTATTGTTTGCCCTTGTTTCCTGACTAGGGCAATAAACGCCATCCCTCTATTTCTGCCTCATTCCATTCCCTAAAACTGGACATCTTGATGGTGCTTGATTGCCACATACGTTCATGCAATTAGACTGGCCATCCTTGTCTGACAGGTTTGAGGGTACCGATTTAACAATTTGTCAAGAAAATTGTCGGAATTTAGATGATAATCCCATCTTTCACTCTTTGTTCACTGAATCCCTCCCAGGCTGTGACTACTTCACTGAAGACTTCTACTGGATAGCCTAGGGATATTTCAAGTTTTCTGCCTCCAGACAAGAGAACACCCAAGAATTTTCTCTTCCTTTTTCTTTTCTTTCACCTCGGACACAGTCCTTCTTATTGCGAAAGAAACCTTTTTCACTGTTTTGTTATGAAAAAAAGATGTGGTTTAATTATTCTGTGCCTTTTGTATTTATGAATCTTTTATTAGAGGTTTTGTGCACTTACGCATAAAACTACCTATAGTTGTCAGCCTGCATTATCCAATCTAATCACCATCACCTCCCAGTTTCTGCTGCTCCATCTGACAGCTTACACACATAAAACATATACATTAATTTATCATTAGTCTCATACACAGCTTCTACTGATTTGTTGTTGAATGCATCTAAGATCTTGCTACAAGATAGTTTAGTCTGTGTGAAGTTTTCCTTGTTGTCTGTAGCTACTGTTTATACCTCTATAAGATTGCATTTTTTTTTACCCTGACACCCAGCGCAGCAAGACGCAATAATTGCATATGAAAAAGCTGTCTTAATACGGAAAATTTCAGAAAAAAATGATTTTAAATATGAAAAGTCATTAAATATTTGGTTTTCCAATATTTTCAAAAATATATATTTTTATTTATGCTATTTCTGTTACGCATCGTAACAACATCAATTTTTAAATAAATTAAAATTAAAGGCATAATACTGACTTACAGACTGTGGAACAGGTATTTAGGGCATTCAGATAAAATAGATTAAATTTGATAAAAAAGACTAATAAAAGCTCAGGATATGTGACGTCTGCAAGCAAGAAAGATAACTATTGGTTAACTTAAGGCTAAATGAATTATTTCCCTTATTTTATGAATCGAAAGAGTTAATAAAATTAGCTTTTTAATAACCGACCAAGATGGACAGCATGTATATTTAGACACAAAATAATGGTCCAATTATAATGATGTTTGGTGCACATAGTACAGAGGAGTCTGGAATTCGAGCTTTCGAAAAAGTAAGGTCACGTGGTATTCGATCGACGGTGTCACCGCAAATAACATAGCCTTCTCTGTTTTCATCCGTGCGGGCTTTCAGCACCCCCTCTCTTTTTAGCCCCCTCCCCATTTTTTCCTGTTATTATTTTTTTATTTACGATATTTTGGGCGATTCTCTGCAGCTGCACTCCAAAGGAGAGAACAGCATGGCGCTATCTTTGTGCCCCCCCCCGCAAAATATAACAAATAAATACTGCCAATGACAAGATTTTTTTTTTTTTTTTTTTTACAAGGTGGTCACCACTTATCAAGGCCCGAAAGCCACTCAGAGATAAGGGTTATTGTAAGTACAGTACGTTAGTGTTGATATTTAGAGTTTCTACTTAAGAGGGAGGCGGTTCATTATGAATTTGTTTACATTGGACTTGAAGGCATCCAAGTTGTAGTCAGGAGGGAAGCAGGCAGACGGAACAGAGTTCCACAGGCGTGCAGTTCTAAGAAAGAAGCTTTGTTCATGCAATCTACGTTTTGATTTAGGCATAGATAAAGAGTGAGGAAAGTTTTTGAGAGCGGATTCAGCTAGACGGGTGTTTTTTGTAAAAGATTGGCGAGGGGGGACCAGAGATTGGAGTTCAGACGAGCACCTGCCATGGCAATAACGATAAAATAAAGGTAGACTTGCAACGTCTCTTCTGTGGGAGAGAGAGGTTGCAGGGAAGAGGAAAGGGCATCCCCCACTAAGCCACAAAGTCTATTTTATACTCTGTCAAGACAGGATAGGCTGTTTTTAGCAGCTCCTGCCCAGATATGGCAGCAGTATTCCATCCTTGGACGTACTTGGCTTTTATATAGATAGAGAATTGCATCAGTAGTGAGATATCTTCTGGAGTGGTAGAAGGATCCCACCATCTTTCCAGCGACCTTGGCAACAGACTTGATGTACATGATCCATTTCAGATAAGGAGTGAAGGTCAAGCCCAGAAGCTTGTCAAAACATGGGGCTTCTCCTAGACGAGAGCCATCCATTTCAATTGATGCCAGATGGGGATCAGAGCGTTGATGATGTAAAGATAGGAGTTTGGTTTTAGATGCATTAAAGGTAACCAGCCAAGATAAGTTACTTTTCTATAAATACTGCCAATGACAAGATAAGTTACTTTTCTCCCTACTTATTTTTAGGGTGCTTATGTATATATATTAGCATGCTATTTTTTAAAGTATTATTTTCAAGTTAAATTCAATTTTATAGATATATTTGTTTATTAAATTGTTAGGTGAATGTACAGAATAGTTACAAAACACCCTCTCCATGTTAAGAATGGGTTTCTAAATAATAAAGTCATTATTTCGGTATTGTACCGTTTTTAGTGTTTTCACTTATTTTAAGGCGTTTTTTAAGTTTAAAATAAGTAGTGTCGAGTTGTTAACTTAGAGCAACAAGACGGTTAAAATTCTTTAGAGTTTCGGGTGCAATAAGTTTTGACTTAAAATAACACTTAAAAATAAGGTAGGTAGAAGAGCAACTTGTGTTGGTTATACTAATAAATGCCTAAAAAAATTGGGCCATGCTTTTTTTTTTTATAAAGGAGTCACCACTTATCAAAGCCCGAAGGCCACTTGAGGATAAGGGTTAAAGAATGTACAGTAGTCAATGGGATGATATCGTAGTGTTCAATCAATACTGATATTGATTAATGTTAATCAATATTCATTTAAAGGTTTTATTTTCTTCTGTGACACCAGCAACCGAGTACCACATGACCTAACTTTTCCCAAACTAAAAACGAGGCTCAAATTTCAAACTCCTCTATGCTATTTGAACTAGTGTTTCTACAAATTTCAAATAGTTGAACAATTTACGCTTTCTGATGGACATGTATGCCAAAATGGATGGAGGTTTAGGGATATGAGATTGATCCTCAATAAATTAATTTGTAGTCAAAAACATAGCACCGAATAATAAAACAAAACCTTTTTAAAAACAGCAATGAAAAGTTGGAAAGTGAGCAAATGGAAGAGTGAGTTGGCCACCAGTTATCTTACGATGAAGATTGTCTATACAGGAGTGCCCACTGGATGAAAACAGGAGAGAAGGAGAGGAGTAAGATCTTTCTTTAAAGCTTGTTGGGTTCTCTCTGCTGACTGAGTGTGGTTTCCAAAGCAACTACACAAGTTCCTAAGGAATTGCAGGCTTATTTGACATTAATCCAGTACAAACGGATAAAAGTTTTTATAAACTAGAAGTAATTATAAGAAGGAAGTAACCATAGCCAAGAGAGAATTTTAGGGTTTGTGCTTGTGGGGCACAACCTAAGAAAATAAATAATTCAACACAAGCTTCTGAAACAACGAGCACAACAACTTCAATAAATGTAACAAAGAAAAGGTTTATTCACACGAATGTTCACAGGGAGATATTATACCTGGGTAAAAACTCTGGCCATTTGGTGCTATCACGGTAGTTATTCCCAGTGAGAATCGTTGATACCGGATGAAATAACACAGAGATGGAGAGAGAGCGAGGAAAAGGGTCTGATCTGCTTGGCCAAATAACACTGGATAGAGGCATTGATTCGCGAAAGAAAAAAAGTTCCATTTATTTCTGCTACAGAATATTCTGAAACCACCAGAAAATGCATTAAAGCCCAGAAATTAGGAGCTCATAACTTCTGGAAAATCTATAACAGTGTAGTAAATAATGGGCAATCGACTATTCTCACACTAACAATTTTGAAGTTGTTGCATGGCAACCAAGAAGGTTGATCTGGTTACCCATCTATTTGCCTCCAATTTTACTTTGGACCCAGCAAACTACTCCCTCCCAGATTTTCCTCTGTAGGCCAAAACCACACTAGATGATCTGAAAATCACCCCTTCGCAAGTACATGATATCATAAAAACCTAGACATCACAAAAGCATGTGGACCTAATCTCATCCCGACTGGAGTATTAAAAAAATTTTCTGCTGACGTTGCTCTAGTCCTCTCCAAACTTTTTAACAAATGCCTTAATGAATCTTGCTTTCCTGACTGCTGGAAAACTGCTTCTGTGGTACCAGTTTTCAAGAATTCTGTCGAAAGAACTGAACCATTAAATTATCGCCCCATTACCCTCCTCCCGCTTTTTGCCAAAATATTTGATTCCATAATTAACTATGCTCTAGTCCATCACTTTACAGTTGCAAAACTTTGGACCGACCAACAATATGGATTTAGGCAAGCCCGTTCTACAGCAGATATCCTAACTGTAATCTCTGAACGTATATACTATACACTGAACAAAGCAGGGAAGGGTAGAGCGGTAGCCCTAGATATATCTAAGACTTTTTACAGGATATGTTTTTTTATTCAGGAAAATCAGATTATACGGTATCACTGGACGAATACTTAACATAATTAAATCTTTCTTAAATAAGAGAAGAATCCAGGTTTTCCTTGATGGTCATACATCTAAACAATATGATATAAATGTGGGTGTACTTCAGGAGTCTATCTTTGGACCTTTATTATTTCTAATCATAAATGACTTCCCTGATAAAATTGTTTTGGAGATGGGTATATTTGCTGATAACACCACGCTCTATAACAGGCACGAGGGGAAAACAAATGAACACATATCTAAGGAAATGGCAGAAACACTAGAGGAAGTCCTAGAAGCAGAAGGATATAATTATGTTAAGTATTCTTCCAGTGATACTATATGATCTAATTTTCCTGAGGAGACTCTCATGCAATACCCTGTCAAAAGCCTTAAATATATCTAGAGCTACCGCTCTGCCTTCCCCCGCTTTGTCCAGTGACTGGTATATATGTTCAGAGATTACAGTTAGGATGTCTGCTGTTGAACGGGCTTGCCTAAATCCATATTGTTGGTCAGTCAGAAGTTTAGCAACTGTTAGGTGACGGACTAGAGCTTTGTTAATTATGGACTCAAATATTTTGGCAAAAAGTGGGAGAAGGGTAATTTAATGGGTCAGTTCTTTTGCACTCTTTATTTTTCTATTAGCTAGGTGCAGAGATATTATCATAATGACTCCTCAAAGACATTCGATACATGGTTTTATTTCCTGACTACAACAATGAACGCCATCTCCCATTTCTTTCTTTTTCTCATCTCTCTTAAACTGAGCAACTTGGCAATGCTGCTCATGTTCACGCAACTAGTCTGGGCCATTCTTGTCTGACAGGTTGAAGGTACATGTTTGACAGTTTATCTGATTGTTGCTTTTGACTAGCAATGCAGAAGTCCTAACTCTTAGATAGTGGCTGCTTTTTCATTAGTTGTATAGCATTGGGAGGGTTGTAGTACCATGCCGCACATGGAAAGGGACCCTGCAGTTATCTTCAATGGACTTTCCCATTTCAAAAACCATCTAGATGAAGACTTGTGTGGGCATATTTGGCACAAAACCTGACCTACTTTACCCAACTCACTCTACTCTCAAACTGAAAAAGATCAAATGAAATGATACCTCAAACAAAAATCACAATCAAACCAGATATCAACCCAAACAAAACCAATTCGCCCTTCACAAATATCCGTGTACTTATGAGTAATCCAAATAATGTAAAATATTTTTTCTAGTAAACTCTCCGAATATCCTAGCACTAAGTGATGCTAACTAAAACTGCTAAGTAACCATACAGTAGCAAAAGAAGGAGAAAGAACTGATCAAACGGAGAGAAACTTGAAAAAAAAAATGAATTGTAAGCCAAGCTGTAAGTAATATTTTATCTTTTGTTTTTCTTTACGGTTTCAGCCATTTCCGGGATTGATTTCATATCCCCCTACACTCCTGTTAAAAATAGACATAAAATAAAGTAATGTTTAATCGTAAACAGTTTAAGTCATCTCCGGGACTGACTTCATATCCCACACCCCACTGTTTAAAATATACTTGAAATAAAGTAATATTTAAATCATAAACTGTTTCAGCAGCTTTTTGAAATTAATACATAAAAACATTAACATGCTTCAACATGAATTTCTGAGTGTAGTATCAGTCTCAGCATTCCAGTGACTTAAATCCCCCCCCTTTTTTGGTCTTGGTTAATGGAGGAGAAATTCTTCATTACTGATACAATTTTTCTTTTTGTTACTGACCAGATAATAATGATGATGATGAAGAAGAAGAAGAAAAATCAATATAATACCAATAATTGTACGAGTAATAGTAATAGTTCCAAAGAACATGGAAAAGAAGACCAGGAGAAATTGGAATCAAGGGGAAGACTGAGACTATACAACAGATATTAATGCTGAAAATAGCTGAAATCTTAAGGAAAACCCTTGAATATGTAAACTAACTCACCTGAGCTATAATCAGTAACCGACCACATAAAAACTGTCACAGAAGTAAAGCAAAAAGATAAAGGAACACCACAAAGAACCAAGAAAATTGAAACTGCAAAATTTTTAATTAACTATGCTCCAACCTCCAATCTCAAAATGGTGGAGTCGATATCAAATACACCAAATAGTTGTGAAGGGTCAAGGAGGATAGAAAGATCGAGAAGAGAAGCACTAACCAGACCTCCACTGGCTAAGTGCAAAAAAGACTGGGACCTTGGTTAGGTTTGCTGCCACCCAAATTCTAGTGAAGACCAATGGTTGCTGCCAACAAGAAGTCAATGGTAAGCATCTTTTACGATCATTCGTAAAGGTTATCGAAAAGGGTTGAGAGTACTGGAAATCTGGGCAAACTTGTTGTCACTCAGATTCCAGGGAGCACCACTGATTGTTATAAGTGAATAATCTCTGATGATTACCTGTGTTAGAATTCTTAGTTAGTACAAATAATCTATGTATTTATAAAAGTGAGAATGTGTGTGTGTGTGTGTGTGTGAGGACATTCTCAACCTGTATACTCAGTGAATGTTTGATTTACAGACTTGAAGTTTGGTATATAGAGTATTCAGATATGTGGAAAACTTTTTAATCGGTTTTACTCTGGAAAAAAAGGGCTGCTAAGAAGCCAAAATTGATACGGGGTCAACAGATATTTATACGTTTGTCAATTGTTTAATGAGGTGTGAAAATATATTTTAAAGATGTTGACAAGCTGGTCTAATTGTTATCGTACATTTTTTACATAAGCATCACCACTTATCAAGGCCAAGAGGCCACTCGAGGATAAGGACTAAAGAGTGTACAGTAGAAATTGGACAATATAGTAACCATTAGTAATGGAGATTCGGTAAATTTGCTAATTTATATAGAACGACTCATCAAAAACTTGTTTACGTTAGACTTGAAGACAACCATATTGTAGTCAGCTGGAAAGCAGAAAGACGAAAGACAATTCCATAGGCGTGCAGTTCTAAGAAAGAAGCTTTGTTCATGGAATCTACGCTTAGGTTTAGGCACAGATAAAGAGTGGAGGAAACTAGTGATGGTATTTTCTGCTAGACGGGTGTTTCTTGTGAAAGTTTGGCGAGGGGGGACCACAGAATGGAGCTCAGCCGAGTACCTGCCATGAAAATAACGATAAAGCAGAGACAAACTCACAACATCTCTTCTGTGAGAAAGAGGTTGCAGGGAAGAGAAAAGGACATCCCCCACAAGGCTACAAAGTCTATTTTGAACTTTATCAAGGCAGGATAAGTCATTTCTAGCAGCTCCTTCCCAGATGTGGTAATAGTACTCCATCCTTGGACGTACCTGGCTTTTATATAGATAGAGAATTGCATCAGCAGTGAGATAACTACTGGATCGATAGAAGGATCCCACCATTTTTCCAGCGGCCTTGGTAATGGATTTAATGTATGTGTTCCATTTAAGATCAGGAGTAAAGGTCAAGCCCAGAAGCTTGTCAAAACATGAGGCCTCCTCAAGACGAGAGCCATTCATTTCAATTGATGCCAGATGGGGATCAGAGCGTTGATGATGTAAAGATAAAAGCTTGGTTTTAGATGCATTAAAAGTAAGACGCCACCTCTTTCCCCATTGTACCACGTGCTCAAGATCAGAGGAGAGAGAATCATAGAGAACTTAGTCGTTTACGGTCTTAGATGTGCTACTATAGATAGTAGTGTCATCAGCATAAATGTCTACGAATGATGTAAGGATGTGATTTGGAAGATCATTAATATAGATCAGGAAGACAGTTGGGCCTAGGATGGCCCCCTGAGGGACTCCAGCATTAATACTAAGAGCATCTGATTTCTGCCCATCAACCACTACTCTTATGAACTTATCAGAGAGAAATGATTTAATAATTGAGAAGACATTTCCAGCTATACCATAGCTGGAGATCTTGTGAAGTAAACCTTTATGCCATACTCTATCAAAGGCCTTTGATATGTCAAGAGCAATTGCCCTAGAAAGGTAGCCTACGTCGAGAGATTCGCTAATCCTATGAGATATAACTGTAAGCACATCTGTTGTAGATCTAGCAGAACGGAAACCATATTGCGTGTCACTAAGAAGGTTATTTTTGCTAAAATGGTTGATTACTTCTGTATTTAACACAGATTCCAGCAACTTACTCATGACACGCAGGAGACTTATTGGTCTGTACTGTGAGGGAGATGACCGATCACCTGAATTCTTAAATACAGGGCATACTGATGAGATTTTCCAGGGTGACGGAAAGCAATTCTCCTTAAGACAACATTTAAACAGTTTTGTAAGGATGGGCGCAAGTTCTGGTTGAAGTCTTTTGAGTATTATAATTGGAATACCGTCAGGGCTGGTTGCTTTACTGGAATCAAGGTTTTTGATTAGCTTGGCAACATCACGTACAGATATTTGTATATCACATAGCATGTTTTCTGATACAGGAGGAAATATTGGAGGTTGGCGGCCTTGGTCGTAAAGGTTAGAATTAGCTGCAAAGTTCTTGGCAAAGAGTTTGGCTTTGTCTGATGCTGATGAGATTACCTCAGGTCTATTTATGAGAGTTGGGATAGAGCACACGCTTCTGTGCAGGATTGTGTTTGCTATTTGCCAAAACTGGTGGGAATCAAGCCGCTGCTAAGCTACTTTGGACTTGACGGACTGAGAATACAACTCTCTTGTGTTCTTTAATCCTTTTTTACAGTGGTTGCTGGCAGTTCTGAAAGCGGCTTTAGTCTCAATACATCTATTACATTGGAAGCAATGCAAAAAGTGATTTCTATGTGCAATGGCAGCAGCACATTCCAGAGAGAACCATGGCTGACTGTTAGGTTTTTGCTGGAACTTTTTCGAGGGTATGAAACGGTCTATACCTACAATTAACAATTCTGTCACGTCTGATACTATAGAGGACACATCCTTTTTAAACATGGAACGCAGAGGTAGATCTGATATAAATGTGTGGAAGCTATCCCAGTCAGCCATAGAGTATCTATATACTGTACGATGGAGAGGTACATCTGGGGACATATTACATTTCATTTTTATCTGAACTGATACAACTGAGTAGTCAGAAGATCCAAGTGGAGACAGAACAGAAGCTTAACATAGTTCAGGGCAAGTTGTGAGAAAGAGGTCTAGGAGACTTGCATACTGGCCGTCAGAATCGGGAACACAGGTGGTTTCGTGAACAATCTGAGTGAGGTCATAAGCAATGGAGAAATCATGACATAACCTCCCCTCATCATCGGTCTTGTTTGAGTGAGTTGACCATTCCAAATTGTGAACATTGAAGTCTCCACAGACATGAATATTAGCTGAAGGATAAGCAGATAGGGCGTGGTCAATTTTCTCAGCTATGCTTTTAAAGATAGTAACTCCGCTGTTATGGGGGTGATAGAGACCAAATATAAATGCAGTAGTTTGAGCTAGTGCAACCCAGAAGCATATATAGGGCAAGTTAGGATCTTCTCTGGAGATGTCCCTACCACATGGAAAGCCATCTTTTATATAGGCCCATATTCCATGCCCATGGCGATCTTGGGGGTCAGACTTGGAAGTTAAATTACAGTATCCTTTAATTACGAGCTCATCTAGGGAAATGGTCTGTCCAATGCCAGTTTCACTTAGAAATAATATGTCTGGTTTAGTCTCCTGTAATTGGGTTTCAACCTCTGGAAGGTTAGAATGTAGACCTCTGATGTTAGAGAAGGAGACCTGGTAGTGGGGGTCTACGTTAGAATTTGGAGATCCGGCTTTAATCGTGTGTTTTTTATTGAGACTTTTCATGATGGTGTTTTGGGATTTGTGGACTAGGTCGACAGACATGCCTGAAGCAGGGCAGAGAAGAAAAGTAAGGGAGAAATAGAAACGAAGAATTTTTTTTTGTAGCACATGATAAGGTAAAGCCGTAACAGTTACCCACTAATATGGCATCGAGAGGCCCAACCAAAATCTACTGCATGGTCCAGAATCCATTCACCAAGTGGCAATACAGCAGCCCCAGTACTTTGCACCTGCTGATAGGACAGCCTCCTTAGTGGTTAATCCAAGGTTCGGGTCCCTGACTATCAGGCAGATAATGTTAGCCCAGATAAAACGTTTACCTCCAGCACCCTTACTAGTGACATGGCTACAAGGATAGACATAGAAACAGAAAATTTCCGACATCCCTGGCGGCTGTTCACGCAAAATACTGCCAACCGAGAAAACAGCTTTTTCTGCTGATAATGCACTCACAATGTGTTTTCTACTCTACATTAAGAAAAAATATATATATTAAGTATTGTACTTAATAAGAGTCCAACTGGCGTGTTTAAGAGGGGGTTAGGTGAAAGATTCCCCTCTCACCAACTGAAAATGAAAACAATTGCAAAATCTGTTATGCTATCAATTTGGAAAATATAAACATTTATAGACAAGAAAAATCTATGATAAAAAAAATAAAAATAAATAAATAAATAAAAATAAAAAATAAATAAAAATATATATTCGAAAGGAACTTGCCAGATAGATTCGGTACATCTTCCCACAAGAAAACCATTTACACAATTAATAAAACAATGAAATAAAAATAAGGATTAAAAACTGAAATAAATATAATATTAGCACTTGCATCTAGAAAAAAAAATATTACAAAATTCATAACTTAACTCCTATAGAAATACGTCCTTCGCGGCTGCAAATAGGAATTGATTTTGCTTGAAATAAAAATGCAGCGTTTTCATTTTTCAAAAGAAAACGGTCATCACGTGACATAGTTCGCTACTTAGACAAGCATGTTCTTTTATAAGTATTAACGTGTCGACGGACGGGGGGGGGCGGTAAGAAACCAGCATTTTTAGATCTATTTATGCTCTATTTCAAATGAAACTTGCCAGATAGATTCGGTACATCTTTTCACGAGAAAACCATTTACACAATTAATAAAACAATGAAATAAGAATAAAGATTAAAAACTGAAATAAATATAATATTAGCACTTGCACCTAGAAAAGAAATATTACAAAATTCATAACTTAACTCCTATAGAAATACGTCCTTCGCGGCTTGACTCACTATCTTGAAGTCTTGGTTTCAATCTCAGCTCGAGTATTTTTTTTTTAACTTCAGGAAGTGAACTGATTAGAAAAAACATAATACTCGCATGCACAGGTTTCAGTTTTTAATTTTTTTACTTCATTTTCTTTTTTAAAGGAATTTAACATTACGTTTAATACTGGGTAATGCAGGATACATCTGCTAGTAATAATATAAAACTCAATGTGTGTGTGTGTGTGTGTGTGTGTGTGTGTGTGTGTGTGTGTGTGTGTGTGTGTGTGTGTGTGTGTCTATAATGTTAGTGTGTTCCCTATGAGGAAGAAAGATTAGAGAATCTACATAAAATCTAAAAATGTATTCTTATGTGAAATTTATTAGGGAAAACAATGGAAACGTTTCCGAATTTTTAAATGCACACCCAAGGGCCAGTGAGGGCATAACCATCTTAAAATTTCAAATATATCCTATTTTTTTAATGAAATTTGAATCATATATATAAAATTGTGTGTGTGTGGGGGGATACTATTAATATGGTGCCATGAATATAATTTAATATGGTGCTATGAACAAAATTTAATATGGTGCTATGAATATAACTTAATATGGTGTTATGAACATAATTTAATATGGTGCTATGAATATAATTTAATATGGTGCTATGAATATAATTTAATATGGTGCTATGAACAAAATTAAATATCGTGCTATGAACATAATTTAATGGTGTTATGAATATAATTTAATATGGTGCTATCAACAAAATTTAATACGATGCTATGAACATAATTTAATATGGTGCTACGAACATAATTTAATATGGTGTTATGAATATAATTTAATATGGTGTTATGAACATAATTTAATATGGTGTTACGAACATAATTTAATATGGTGTAACGAACATAATTTAATATGGTGTTATGAATATAATTTAATATGGTGTTACGAACATAATTTAATATGGTGTTATGAATATAATTTAATATGGTGTTATGAATATAATTTAATATGGTGTTACGAACATAATTTAATATGGTGTAACGAACATAATTTCATAAGGTGCTTTTGGTGCTACGAACATAATTTAATATGGTGTTATGAATATAATTTAATATGGTGTTACGAACATAATTAAATATGGTGCCATAAACATACTTTAATATGGTGCCATGAACATAATTAAATATGGTGCTATGAACATAATTTAATATGATGCTATGAACATAATTAAATACGATGCTATAAACATAATTTAATATGGTGTTATGACTATAATTTAATATGGTGTTATGACTGTAATTTAATATGGTGTTATGAACATAATTTAATATGGTGTTATGAACATACTTTAATATGGTGCCATGAACATAATTTAATATGGTGCCATAAACATACTTTAATATGGTGCCATGAACATAATTAAATATGGTGCTATGAACATAATTTAATACGATGCTATGAACATAATTAAATACGATGCTATAAACATAATTTAATACGATGCTATAAACATAATTTAATACCATGCTATGAACATAATTTAATACGATGCTATGAACATAATTTAATACGATGCTATAAACATAATTTAATATAATGCTATTAACATAATTTAATACGATGCTATGAACATAATTTAATATGATGCTATGAACATGATTTAATACGATGCTATGAACATAATTTAATACGATGCTATGAACATAATTTAATACGATGATTTAAACATAATTTAATACGATGCTATGAACATACTTTAATATGATGCTATAAACATAATTTAATACGATGCTATGAACATAATTTAATACGATGCTATAAACATAATTTAATACGATGCTATGAACATAATTTAATACGATGCTATAAACATAATTTAATACGATGCTATGAACAATGAACATAATTTAATACGATGCTATGAACATAATTTAATACGATACTATGAACATAATTTAATACGATGCTATAAACATAATTTAATACGATGCTATGAACAATGAACATAATTTAATACGATGCTATGAACATAATGTAATACGATGCTATGAACATAATTTAATATGATGCTATAAACATAATTTAATACGATGCTATGGATATAATTTAATACGATGCTATGAACATAATTTAATACGATGCTATAAACATAATTTAATACGATGCTATGAACAATGAACATAATTTAATACGATGCTATGAACATAATTTAATACGATACTATGAACATAATTTAATACGATGCTATAAACATAATTTAATACGATGCTATGAACAATGAACATAATTTAATACGATGCTATGAACATAATGTAATACGATGCTATGAACATAATGTAATACGATGCTATGAACATAATTTAATATGATGCTATAAACATAATTTAATACGATGCTATAAACATAATTTAATACGATGCTATGAACAATGAACATAATTTAATACGATGCTATGAACATAATTTAATACGATGCTATAAACATAATTTAATACGATGCTATGAACATAATTTAATACGATGCTATAAACATAATTTAATACGATGCTATGAACAATGAACATAATTTAATACGATGCTATGAACATAATTTAATACGATACTATGAACATAATTTAATACGATGCTATAAACATAATTTAATACGATGCTATGAACAATGAACATAATTTAATACGATGCTATGAACATAATTTAATATGATGCTATAAACATAATTTAATACGATGCTATGGATATAATTTAATACGATGCTATGAACATAATTTAATACGATGCTATAAACATAATTTAATACGATGCTATGAACAATGAACATAATTTAATACGATGCTATGAACATAATTTAATACGATACTATGAACATAATTTAATACGATGCTATAAACATAATTTAATACGATGCTATGAACAATGAACATAATTTAATACGATGCTATGAACATAATGTAATACGATGCTATGAACATAATTTAATACGATGCTATGAACAATGAACATAATTTAATACGATGCTATGAACATAATTTAATATGATGCTATGAACATAATGTAATACGATGCTATGAACATAATTTAATACGATGCTATAAACATAATTTAATACGATGCTATGAACAATGAACATAATTTAATACGATGCTATGAACATAATTTAATACGATACTATGAACATAATTTAATACGATGCTATAAACATAATTTAATACGATGCTATGAACAATGAACATAATGTAATACGATGCTATGAACATAATGTAATATGATGCTATAAACATAATTTAATACGATGCTATGAACAATGAACATAATTTAATACGATGCTATGAACATAATTTAATATGATGCTATAAACATAATTTAATACGATGCTATAAACATAATTTAATATGATGCTATAAACATAATTTAATACGATGCTATAAACATAATTTAATACGATGCTATGAACAATGAACATAATTTAATACGATGCTATAAACATAATTTAATACGATGCTATGAACATAATGTAATACGATGCTATGAACATAATTTAATATGATGCTATAAACATAATTTAATACGATGCTATGAACATAATTTAATATGATGCTATAAACATAATTTAATATGATGCTATAAACATAATTTAATACGATGCTATGAACATAATGTAATACGATGCTATGAACATAATTTAATATGATGCTATAAACATAATTTAATACGATGCTATGAACATAATTTAATATGATGCTATAAACATAATTTAATACGATGCTATGAACATAATGTAATACGATGCTATGAACATAATTTAATATGATGCTATAAACATAATTTAATACGATGCTATGAACATAATTTAATATGATGCTATAAACATAATTTAATACGATGCTATGAACATAATTTAATACGATGCTATGAACATAATTTAATATGATGCTATAAACATAATTTAATACGATGCTATGAACATAATGTAATACGATGCTATGAACATAATGTAATACGATGCTATAAACATAATTTAATACGATGCTATGAACATAATTTAATATGATGCTATGAACATAATTTAATATGATGCTATAAACATAATTTAATATGATGCTATGAACATAATTTAATACGATGCTATGAACATAATTTAATACGATGCTATGAACATAATTTAATACGATGCTATGAACATAATGTAATACGATGCTATGAACATAATTTAATATGATGCTATAAACATAATTTAATATGATGCTATGAACATAATTTAATACGATGCTATGAACATAATTTAATACGATGCTATGAACATAATTTAATATGATGCTATGAACATAATGTAATACGATGCTATGAACATAATTTAATATGATGCTATAAACATAATTTAATATGATGCTATAAACATAATTTAATATGATGCTATAAACATAATTTAATATGATGCTATGAACATAATGTAATACGATGCTATGAACATAATTTAATACGATGCTATGAACATAATTTAATATGATGCTATGAACATAATGTAATACGATGCTATGAACATAATTTAATATGATGCTATGAACATAATTTAATATGATGCTATGAACATAATTTAATATGATGCTATAAACATAATTTAATATGATGCTGTGAACATAATTTAATATGATGCTATAAACATAATTTAATATGATGCTATAAACATAATTTAATATGATGCTATGAACATAATGTAATACGATGCTATGAACATAATGTAATACGATGCTATGAACATAATTTAATATGATGCTATAAACATAATTTAATATGATGCTATGAACATAATTTAATACGATGCTATGAACATAATTTAATACGATGCTATGAACATAATTTTATATGATGCTATGAACATAATGTAATACGATGCTATGAACATAATGTAATACGATGCTATGAACATAATTTAATATGATGCTATAAACATAATTTAATATGATGCTATAAACATAATTTAATATGATGCTATAAACATAATTTAATATGATGCTATAAACATAATTTAATATGATGCTATGAACATAATTTAATATGATGCTATAAACATAATTTAATATGATGCTATAAACATAATTTAATATGATGCTATAAACATAATTTAATATGATGCTATGAACATAATTTAATATGATGCTATAAACATAATTTAATATGATGCTATGAACATAATTTAATACGATGCTATGAACATAATTTAATACGATGCTATGAACATAATTTAATACGATGCTATGAACATAATGTAATACGATGCTATGAACATAATTTAATATGATGCTATAAACATAATTTAATATGATGCTATAAACATAATTTAATACGATGCTATGAACATAATGTAATACGATGCTATGAACATAATTTAATATGATGCTATAAACATAATTTAATATGATGCTATAAACATAATTTAATACGATGCTATGAACATAATGTAATACGATGCTATGAACATAATTTAATATGATGCTATAAACATAATTTAATACGATGCTATGAACAATGAACATAATTTAATACGATGCTATGAACATAATTTAATACGATACAATGAACATAATTTAATATGATGCTATAAACATAATTTAATATGATGCTATGAACATAATGTAATACGATGCTATGAACATAATTTAATATGATGCTATAAACATAATTTAATACGATGCTATGGATATAATTTAATACGATGCTATGAACATAATTTAATACGATGCTATAAACATAATTTAATACGATGCTATGAACAATGAACATAATGTAATACGATGCTATGAACATAATTTAATACGATGCTATGAACATAATTTAATATGATGCTATAAACATAATTTAATACGATGCTATGAACATAATGTAATACGATGCTATGAACATAATGTAATACGATGCTATAAACATAATTTAATACGATGCTATGAACATAATTTAATATGATGCTATGAACATAATTTAATATGATGCTATAAACATAATTTAATATGATGCTATGAACATAATTTAATACGATGCTATGAACATAATTTAATACGATGCTATGAACATAATTTAATACGATGCTATGAACATAATGTAATACGATGCTATGAACATAATTTAATATGATGCTATAAACATAATTTAATATGATGCTATGAACATAATTTAATACGATGCTATGAACATAATTTAATACGATGCTATGAACATAATTTAATATGATGCTATGAACATAATGTAATACGATGCTATGAACATAATTTAATATGATGCTATAAACATAATTTAATATGATGCTATAAACATAATTTAATATGATGCTATAAACATAATTTAATATGATGCTATGAACATAATGTAATACGATGCTATGAACATAATTTAATACGATGCTATGAACATAATTTAATATGATGCTATGAACATAATGTAATACGATGCTATGAACATAATTTAATATGATGCTATGAACATAATTTAATATGATGCTATAAACATAATTTAATATGATGCTATAAACATAATTTAATATGATGCTATGAACATAATTTAATATGATGCTATAAACATAATTTAATATGATGCTATAAACATAATTTAATATGATGCTATGAACATAATGTAATACGATGCTATGAACATAATGTAATACGATGCTATGAACATAATTTAATATGATGCTATAAACATAATTTAATATGATGCTATGAACATAATTTAATACGATGCTATGAACATAATTTAATACGATGCTATGAACATAATTTAATATGATGCTATGAACATAATGTAATACGATGCTATGAACATAATGTAATACGATGCTATGAACATAATTTAATATGATGCTATAAACATAATTTAATATGATGCTATAAACATAATTTAATATGATGCTATAAACATAATTTAATATGATGCTATAAACATAATTTAATATGATGCTATGAACATAATTTAATATGATGCTATAAACATAATTTAATATGATGCTATAAACATAATTTAATATGATGCTATAAACATAATTTAATATGATGCTATGAACATAATTTAATATGATGCTATAAACATAATTTAATATGATGCTATGAACATAATTTAATACGATGCTATGAACATAATTTAATACGATGCTATGAACATAATTTAATACGATGCTATGAACATAATGTAATACGATGCTATGAACATAATTTAATATGATGCTATAAACATAATTTAATATGATGCTATAAACATAATTTAATACGATGCTATGAACATAATGTAATACGATGCTATGAACATAATTTAATATGATGCTATAAACATAATTTAATACGATGCTATGAACAATGAACATAATTTAATACGATGCTATGAACATAATGTAATACGATACAATGAACATAATTTAATACGATGCTATGAACATAATGTAATACGATGCTATGAACATAATTTAATATGATGCTATAAACATAATTTAATACGATGCTATGGATATAATTTAATACGATGCTATGAACATAATTTAATACGATGCTATAAACATAATTTAATACGATGCTATGAACAATGAACATAATTTAATACGATGCTATGAACATAATTTAATACGATACTATGAACATAATTTAATACGATGCTATAAACATAATTTAATACGATGCTATGAACAATGAACATAATTTAATACGATGCTATGAACATAATTTAATACGATGCTATAAACATAATTTAATACGATGCTATGAACATAATTTAATACGATGCTATAAACATAATTTAATACGATGCTATGAACAATGAACATAATTTAATACGATGCTATGAACATAATGTAATACGATGCTATAAACATAATTTAATACGATGCTATAAACATAATTTAATATGATGCTATAAACATAATTTAATATGATGCTATAAACATAATTTAATACGATGCTATGAACATAATTTAATACGATGCTATGAACAATGAACATAATTTAATACGATGCTATGAACATAATGTAATACGATGCTATAAACATAATTTAATACGATGCTATAAACATAATTTAATACGATGCTATAAACATAATTTAATATGATGCTATAAACATAATTTAATACGATGCTATGAAAATAATTTAATACGATGCTATGAACAATGAACATAATTTAATACGATGCTATAAACATAATTTAATACGATGCTATAAACATAATTTAATATGATGCTATAAACATAATTTAATACGATGCTATGAACATAATTTAATACGATGCTATGAACAATGAACATAATTTAATATGATGCTATAAACATAATTTAATACGATGCTATAAACATAATTTAATACGATGCTATGAACATAATTTAATACGATGCTATAAACATAATTTAATACGATGCTATGAACAATGAACATAATTTAATACGATGCTATGAACATAATGTAATACGATGCTATAAACATAATTTAATACGATGCTATAAACATAATTTAATATGATGCTATAAACATAATTTAATATGATGCTATAAACATAATTTAATACGATGCTATAAACATAATTTAATACGATGCTATGAACAATGAACATAATTTAATACGATGCTATGAACATAATGTAATACGATGCTATGAACATAATGTAATACGATGCTATGAACATAATTTAATATGATGCTATAAACATAATTTAATACGATGCTATAAACATAATTTAATACGATGCTATGAACATAATTTAATATGATGCTATGAACATAATGTAATACGATGCTATGAACATAATTTAATATGATGCTATGAACATAATTTAATATGATGCTATAAACATAATTTAATATGATGCTATGAACATAATTTAATACGATGCTATGAACATAATTTAATATGATGCTATGAACATAATGTAATACGATGCTATGAACATAATTTAATATGATGCTATAAACATAATTTAATACGATGCTATGGATATAATTTAATACGATGCTATGAACATAATTTAATACGATGCTATAAACATAATTTAATACGATGCTATGAACAATGAACATAATTTAATACGATGCTATGAACATAATTTAATACGATACTATGAACATAATTTAATACGATGCTATAAACATAATTTAATACGATGCTATGAACAATGAACATAATTTAATACGATGCTATGAACATAATTTAATACGATGCTATAAACATAATTTAATACGATGCTATGAACATAATTTAATACGATGCTATGAACATAATTTAATACGATGCTATGAACAATGAACATAATTTAATACGATGCTATGAACATAATTTAATACGATACTATGAACATAATTTAATACGATGCTATAAACATAATTTAATACGATGCTATGAACAATGAACATAATTTAATACGATGCTATGAACATAATGTAATACGATGCTATGAACATAATGTAATACGATGCTATGAACATAATTTAATATGATGCTATAAACATAATTTAATACGATGCTATGGATATAATTTAATACGATGCTATGAACATAATTTAATACGATGCTATAAACATAATTTAATACGATGCTATGAACAATGAACATAATTTAATACGATGCTATGAACATAATTTAATACGATACTATGAACATAATTTAATACGATGCTATAAACATAATTTAATACGATGCTATGAACAATGAACATAATTTAATACGATGCTATGAACATAATTTAATACGATGCTATAAACATAATTTAATACGATGCTATGAACATAATTTAATACGATGCTATAAACATAATTTAATACGATGCTATGAACAATGAACATAATTTAATACGATGCTATGAACATAATTTAATACGATACTATGAACATAATTTAATACGATGCTATAAACATAATTTAATACGATGCTATGAACAATGAACATAATTTAATACGATGCTATGAACATAATGTAATACGATGCTATGAACATAATTTAATACGATGCTATGAACATAATTTAATACGATGCTATAAACATAATTTAATACGATGCTATGAACATAATTTAATACGATGCTATGAACATAATTTAATACGATGCTATGAACAATGAACATAATTTAATACGATGCTATGAACATAATTTAATACGATGCTATGAACATAATTTAATATGATGCTATGAACATAATTTAATATGATGCTATGGATATAATTTAATACGATGCTATGAACATAATTTAATACGATGCTATGAACATAATTTAATACGATGCTATGAACATAATTTAATATGATGCTATGAACATAATTTAATACGATGCTATGAACATAATTTAATACGATGCTATGAACATAATTTAATACGATGCTATGAACAATGAACATAATTTAATACGATGCTATGAACATAATTTAATACGATGCTATGAACATAATTTAATACGATGCTATGAACAATGAACATAATTTAATACGATGCTATGAACATAATGTAATACGATGCTATGAACATAATTTAATACGATGCTATGAACAATGAACATAATGTAATACGATGCTATGAACATAATTTAATACGATGCTATAAACATAATTTAATACGATGCTATGAACATAATTTAATACGATGCTATAAACATAATTTAATACGATGCTATGAACAATGAACATAATTTAATACGATGCTATGAACATAATTTAATACGATACTATGAACATAATTTAATACGATGCTATAAACATAATTTAATACGATGCTATGAACAATGAACATAATTTAATACGATGCTATGAACATAATGTAATACGATGCTATGAACATAATTTAATATGATGCTATGAACATAATTTAATACGATGCTATGGATATAATTTAATACGATGCTATGAACATAATTTAATACGATGCTATGAACATAATTTAATACGATGCTATGAACATAATTTAATATGATGCTATGAACATAATTTAATACGATGCTATGAACATAATTTAATACGATGCTATGAACAATGAACATAATTTAATACGATGCTATGAACATAATTTAATACGATGCTATAAACATAATTTAATACGATGCTATGAACAATGAACATAATTTAATACGATACTATGAAAATAATTTAATACGATGCTATAAACATAATTTAATATGATGCTATAAACATAATTTAATATGATGCTATGAACATAATTTAATACGATGCTATGTACATACTTTAATATGATGCTATAAACATAATTTAATACGATGCTATGAACATAATTTAATACGATGCTATGAACATAATTTAATACGATGCTATGAATATAATTTAATACGATGCTATGAACAATGAACATAATTTAATACGATGCTATGAACATAATTTAATACGATGCTATGAATATAATTTAATACGATGCTATGAACAATGAACATAATTTAATACGATGCTATGAACATAATTTAATACGATGCTATGAATATAATTTAATACGATGCTATGAACAATGAACATAATTTAATACGATGCTATGAACAATGAACATAATTTAATACGATGCTATGAACATAACGTAATACGATGCTATGAACATAATTTAATACGATGCTATTAACAATGAACATTATTTAATACGATGCTATGAACATAATTTAATAAAATGCTATTAACAATGAACATTATTTAATACGATGCTATGAACATAATTTAATACGATGCAATGAACATAATTTAATACGATGCTATAAACATAATTTAATAAAATGCTATGAACAATGAACATAATTTAATACGATGCTATGAACATAATGTAATACGATGCTATGAACATAATTCAATACGATGCTATGAACAATGAACATTATTTAATACGATGCTATGGACATAATTTAATACGATACTATAAACATAATTTAATATGATGCTATGAACATAATTTAATACGATGCTATGAACATAATTTAATACGATGCTGTGAACATAATTTAATACGATGCTATTAACATAATTTAATACGATGCTATGAACAATGAACATAATTTAATACGATGCTATAAACATAATTTAATACGATGCTATAAACATAATTTAATACGATGCTATGAACATAATTTAATACGATGCTATGAACATAATTTAATACGATGCTATGAACAATGAACATAATTTAATACGATGCTATACACATAATTTAATACCATGCTATGAACAATGAACATAATTTAATACGATGCTATGAACATAATTTAATACGATGCTATGAACATACTTTAATATGATGCTATAAACATAATTTAATACGATGCTATGAACATAATTTAATATGATGCTATAAACATAATTTAATACGATGCTATGAACATAATTTAATACGATGCTATAAACATAATTTAATACGATGCTATGAACATAATTTAATATGGTGCTATGAACATAATTAAATACGATACTATGAACATACTTTAATATGATGCTATAAACATACTTTAATATGATGCTATAAACATACTTTAATATGGTGCTATGAACATAATTTAATACGATGCTATGAACATAATTTAATACGATGCTATGAACATAATTTAATACGATGCTATGAACATAATTTAATACGATGCTATAAACATAATTTAATATGGTGCTATAAACATAATTAAATACGATACTATGAACATACTTTAATATGATGCTATAAACATACTTTAATATGGTGCTATGAACATAATTTAATACGATGCTATAAACATAATTTAATATGATGCTATGAACATAATTTAATACGATGCTATACACATAATTTAATACGATGCTATGAATATAATTTAATATGATGCTATGAACATAATTTAATATGATGCTATGAACATAATTTAATACGATGCTATTAACATAATTTAATACGATGCTATGAACAATGAACATAATTTAATACGATGCTATAAACATAATTTAATACGATGCTATGAACATAATTTAATATGATGCTATGAACATACTTTAATATGATGCTATGAACATAATTTAATACGATACTATAAACATAATTTAATATGATGCTATGAACATAATTTAATACGATGCTATGAACATAATTTAATACGATGCTATGAACATAATTTAATACGATGCTATTAACATAATTTAATACGATGCTATGAACAATGAACATAATTTAATACGATGCTATAAACATAATTTAATACGATGCTATAAACATAATTTAATACGATGCTATGAACATAATTTAATACGATGCTATGAACATAATTTAATACGATGCTATGAACAATGAACATAATTTAATACGATGCTACACACATAATTTAATACCATGCTATGAACAATGAACATAATTTAATACGATGCTATGAACATAATTTAATACGATGCTATGGACATAATTTAATATGGTGCTATGAACATAATTTAATACGATGCTATGAACATACTTTAATATGATGCTATAAACATAATTTAATACGATGCTATGAACATAATTTAATATGATGCTATAAACATAATTTAATACGATGCTATGAACATAATTTAATACGATGCTATAAACATAATTTAATACGATGCTATGAACATAATTTAATATGGTGCTATGAACATAATTAAATACGATACTATGAACATACTTTAATATGATGCTATAAACATACTTTAATATGATGCTATAAACATACTTTAATATGGTGCTATGAACATAATTTAATACAATGCTATGAACATAATTTAATACGATGCTATGAACATAATTTAATACGATGCTATGAACATAATTTAATACGATGCTATAAACATAATTTAATATGGTGCTATGAACATAATTAAATACGATACTATGAACATACTTAAATATGATGCTATAAACATAATTTAATATGGTGCTATGAACATAATTTAATACGATGCTATAAACATAATTTAATATGATGCTATGAACATAATTTAATACGATGCTATGAACATAATTTAATACGATACTATGAACATAATTTAATACGATGCTATAAACATAATTTAATACGATGCTATGAACAATGAACATAATTTAATACGATGCTATAAACATAATTTAATATGATGCTATGAACATAATTTAATACGATGCTATGAACATAATTTAATACGTTGCTATGAACATAATTTAATACGATGCTATGAACATAATTTAATACGATGCTATAAACATAATTTAATACGATGCTATGAACATAATTTAATACGATGCTATAAACATAATTTAATACGATGCTATGAACAATGAACATAATGTAATACGATGCTATGAACATAATTTAATATGATGCTATGAACATAATTTAATACGATGCTATGGATATAATTTAATACGATGCTATGAACATAATTTAATACGATGCTATGAACATAATTTAATACGATGCTATGAACATAATTTAATATGATGCTATGAACATAATTTAATACGATGCTATGAACATAATTTAATACGATGCTATGAACAATGAACATAATTTAATACGATGCTATGAACATAATGTAATACGATGCTATGAACATAATTTAATACGATGCTATGAACATAATTTAATACGATGCTATAAACATAATTTAATACGATGCTATGAACATAATTTAATACGATGCTATAAACATAATTTAATACGATGCTATGAACAATGAACATAATTTAATACGATGCTATGAACATAATTTAATACGATACTATGAACATAATTTAATACGATGCTATAAACATAATTTAATACGATGCTATGAACAATGAACATAATTTAATACGATGCTATGAACATAATGTAATACGATGCTATGAACATAATTTAATACGATGCTATGAACATAATTTTATACGATGCTATAAACATAATTTAATACGATGCTATGAACATAATTTAATACGATGCTATGAACACATTTTAATACGATGCTATGAACAATGAACATAATTTAATACGATGCTATGAACATAATTTAATACGATGCTATGAACATAATTTAATATGATGCTATGAACATAATTTAATATGATGCTATGGATATAATTTAATACGATGCTATGAACATAATTTAATACGATTCTATGAACATAATTTAATACGATGCTATGAACATAATTTAATATGATGCTATGAACATAATTTAATACGATGCTATGAACATAATTTAATACGATGCTATGAACAATGAACATAATTTAATACGATGCTATGAACATAATGTAATACTATGCTATGAACATAATTTAATACGATGCTATGAACATAATTTAATACGATGCTATAAACATAATTTAATACGATGCTATGAACATAATTTAATACGATGCTATAAACATAATTTAATACGATGCTATCAACAATGAACATAATTTAATACGATGCTATGAACATAATTTAATACGATACTATGAACATAATTTAATACGATGCTATAAACATAATTTAATACGATGCTATGAACAATGAACATAATTTAATACGATGCTATGAACATAATGTAATACGATGCTATGAACATAATTTAATACGATGCTATGAACATAATTTAATACGATGCTATGAACATAATTTAATACGATGCTATGAACATAATTTAATACGATGCTATGAACAATGAACATAATTTAATACGATGCTATAAACATAATTTAATACGATGCTATGAACATAATTTAATATGATGCTATGAACAATGAACATAATTTAATACGATGCTATGAACATAATTTAATACGATGCTATGAACATAATTTAATACGATGCTATAAACATAATTTAATACGATGCTATGAACAATGAACATAATTTAATACGATGCTATGAACATAATGTAATACGATGCTATGAACATAATTTAATACGATGCTATGAACATAATTTAATACGATGCTATGAACAATAAACATAATTTAATACGATGCTATGAACATAATTTAATACGATGCTATGAACATAATTTAATACGATGCTATAAACATAATTTAATACGATGCTATGAACAATGAACATAATTTAATACGATGCTATGAACATAATTTAATACGATACTATGAACATAATTTAATACGATGCTATAAACATAATTTAATACGATGCTATGAACAATGAACATAATTTAATACGATGCTATGAACATAATGTAATACGATGCTATGAACATAATTTAATATGATGCTATGAACATAATTTAATACGATGCTATGGATATAATTTAATACGATGCTATGAACATAATTTAATACGATGCTATGAACATAATTTAATACGATGCTATGAACATAATTTAATATGATGCTATGAACATAATTTAATACGATGCTATGAACATAATTTAATACGATGCTATGAACAATGAACATAATTTAATACGATGCTATGAACATAATTTAATACGATGCTATAAACATAATTTAATACGATGCTATGAACAATGAACATAATTTAATACGATACTATGAAAATAATTTAATACGATGCTATAAACATAATTTAATATGATGCTATAAACATAATTTAATATGATGCTATGAACATAATTTAATACGATGCTATGTACATACTTTAATATGATGCTATAAACATAATTTAATACGATGCTATGAACATAATTTAATACGATGCTATGAACATAATTTAATACGATGCTATGAATATAATTTAATACGATGCTATGAACAATGAACATAATTTAATACGATGCTATGAACATAATTTAATACGATGCTATGAATATAATTTAATACGATGCTATGAACAATGAACATAATTTAATACGATGCTATGAACAATGAACATAATTTAATACGATGCTATGAACATAACGTAATACGATGCTATGAACATAATTTAATACGATGCTATTAACAATGAACATTATTTAATACGATGCTATGAACATAATTTTATACGATGCTATTAACAATGAACATTATTTAATACGATGCTATGAACATAATTTAATACGATGCAATGAACATAATTTAATACGATGCTATGAACATAATTTAATACGATGCTATGAACAATGAACATAATTTAATACGATGCTATAAACATAATTTAATAAAATGCTATGAACAATGAACATAATTTAATACGATGCTATGAACATAATGTAATACGATGCTATGAACATAATTCAATACGATGCTATGAACAATGAACATTATTTAATACGATGCTATGGACATAATTTAATACGATACTATAAACATAATTTAATATGATGCTATGAACATAATTTAATACGATGCTATGAACATAATTTAATAGGATGCTATGAACATAATTTAATACGATGCTATTAACATAATTTAATACGATGCTATGAACAATGAACATAATTTAATACGATGCTATAAACATAATTTAATACGATGCTATAAACATAATTTAATACGATGCTATGAACATAATTTAATACGATGCTATGAACATAATTTAATACGATGCTATGAACAATGAACATAATTTAATACGATGCTATACACATAATTTAATACCATGCTATGAACAATGAACATAATTTAATACGATGCTATGAACATAATTTAATACGATGCTATGAACATACTTTAATATGATGCTATAAACATAATTTAATACGATGCTATGAACATAATTTAATATGATGCTATAAACATAATTTAATACGATGCTATGAACATAATTTAATACGATGCTATAAACTTAATTTAATACGATGCTATGAACATAATTTAATATGGTGCTATGAACATAATTAAATACGATACTATGAACATACTTTAATATGATGCTATAAACATACTTTAATATGATGCTATAAACATACTTTAATATGGTGCTATGAACATAATTTAATACGATGCTATGAACATAATTTAATACGATGCTATGAACATAATTTAATACGATGCTATGAACATAATTTAATACGATGCTATAAACATAATTTAATATGGTGCTATGAACATAATTAAATACGATACTATGAACATACTTTAATATGATGCTATAAACATACTTTAATATGGTGCTATGAACATAATTTAATACGATGCTATAAACATAATTTAATATGATGCTATGAACATAATTTAATACGATGCTATACACATAATTTAATACGATGCTATGAATATAATTTAATATGATGCTATGAACATAATTTAATATGATGCTATGAACATAATTTAATACGATGCTATTAACATAATTTAATACGATGCTATGAACAATGAACATAATTTAATACGATGCTATAAACATAATTTAATACGATGCTATGAACATAATTTAATATGATGCTATGAACATACTTTAATATGATGCTATGAACATAATTTAATACGATACTATAAACATAATTTAATATGATGCTATGAACATAATTTAATACGATGCTATGAACATAATTTAATACGATGCTATGAACATAATTTAATACGATGCTATTAACATAATTTAATACGATGCTATGAACAATGAACATAATTTAATACGATGCTATAAACATAATTTAATACGATGCTATAAACATAATTTAATACGATGCTATGAACATAATTTAATACGATGCTATGAACATAATTTAATACGATGCTATGAACAATGAACATAATTTAATACGATGCTATACACATAATTTAATACCATGCTATGAACAATGAACATAATTTAATACGATGCTATGAACATAATTTAATACGATGCTATGGACATAATTTAATATGGTGCTATGAACATAATTTAATACGATGCTATGAACATACTTTAATATGATGCTATAAACATAATTTAATACGATGCTATGAACATAATTTAATATGATGCTATAAACATAATTTAATACGATGCTATGAACATAATTTAATACGATGCTATAAACATAATTTAATACGATGCTATGAACATAATTTAATATGGTGCTATGAACATAATTAAATACGATACTATGAACATACTTTAATATGATGCTATAAACATACTTTAATATGATGCTATAAACATACTTTAATATGGTGCTATGAACATAATTTAATACGATGCTATGAACATAATTTAATACGATGCTATGAACATAATTTAATACGATGCTATGAACATAATTTAATACGATGCTATAAACATAATTTAATATGGTGCTATGAACATAATTAAATACGATACTATGAACATACTTTAATATGATGCTATAAACATAATTTAATATGGTGCTATGAACATAATTTAATACGATGCTATAAACATAATTTAATATGATGCTATGAACATAATTTAATACGATGCTATGAACATACTTTAATATGATGCTATGAACATAATTTAATATGATGCTATAAACATAATTTAATATGGTGCTATGAACATAATTAAATACGATACTATGAACATACTTTAATATGATGCTATAAACATACTTTAATATGATGCTATAAACATACTTTAATACGATGCTATAAACATAATTTAATATAGTGCTATGAACATAATTAAATACGATACTATGAACATACTTTAATATGATGCTATAAACATACTTTAATATGATGCTATAAACATACTTTAATACGATGCTATAAACATAATTTAATATAGTGCTATGAACATAATTAAATACGATACTATGAACATACTTTAATATGATGCTATAAACATACTTTAATATGATGCTATAAACATACTTTAATACGATGCTATAAACATAATTTAATATAGTGCTATGAACATAATTAAATACGATACTATGAACATACTTTAATATGATGCTATAAACATACTTTAATATGATGCTATAAACATACTTTAATACGATGCTATAAACATAATTTAATATGGTGCTATGAACATAATTAAATACGATACTATAAACATACTTTAATATGATGCTATGAACATAATTTAATAAGATGCTATAAACATACTTTAATATGATGCTATAAACATAATTTAATAAGTTGCTATGAACATAATTTAATACGATGCTATGAACATAATTTAATACGATGCTATGAACATAATTTAATACGATGCTATGAACATAATTTAATACGATGCTAGAAACATAATTTAATACGATGCTATGAACATAATTTAATACGATGCTATGAACATACTTTAATACGATGCTATGAACATAATTTAATACGATGCTATGAACATAATTTAATACGATGCTATGAACATAATTTAATATGATGCTATAAACATACTTTAATATGGTGCTATGAACATAATTTAATACGATGCTATGAACATAATTTAATAAGATGCTATGAACATAATTTAATACGATGCTATGAACATAATTTAATACGATGCTATAAACATAATTTAATACGATGCTATAAACATAATTTAATATGATGCTATAAACATAATTTAATATGATGCTATAAACATAATTTAATATGATGCTATAAACATAATTTAATATGATGCTATGAACATAATTTAATATGATGCTATAAACATAATTTAATACGATGCTATAAACATAATTTAATATGGTGCTATAAACATAATTTAATATGATGCTATAAACATAATTTTATATGATGCTATAAACATAATTTAATATGATGCTATAAACATAATTTAATATGATGCTATAAACATAATTTAATATGATGCTATAAACATAATTTAATACGATGCTATAAACATAATTTAATATGATGCTATAAACATAATTTAATACGATGCTATAAACATAATTTAATACGATGCTATAAACATAATTTAATACGATGCTATAAGCATAATTTAATATTATGCTATGAACATAATTTAATACGATGCTATGAACATAATATGATGCTATGAATATAATTTCATAGGATGCTATGAACAATGACCATAATTTAATACGATACTATGAACATAATTTAATACGATGCTATGAACAATGAACATAATTTAATACGATGCTATAAACATAATTTAATACGATGCTATAAACATAATTTAATACGATGCTATGAACATAATTTAATACGATGCTATGAACAATGAACATAATTTAATACGATGCTATAAACATAATTTAATAAAATGCTATGAACAATGAACATAATTTAATACGATGCTATGAACATAATGTAATACGATGCTATGAACATCATTTAATACAATGCTATGAACAATGAACATTATTTAATACGATGCTATGGACATAATTTAATACGATGCTATAAACATAATTTAATATGATGCTATGAACATAATTTAATACGATGCTATGAACATAATTTAATACGATGCTATGAACATAATTTAATACGATGCTATGAACATAATTTAATACGATGCTATGAACAATGAACGTAATTTAATACGATTCTATAAACATAATTTAATACGATGCTATAAACATAATTTAATACGATGCTATGAACATAATTTAATACGATGCCATGAACATAATTTAATACGATGCTATGAACAATGAACATAATTTAATACGATGCTATAAACATAATTTAATACGATGCTATGAACAATGAACATAATTTAATACGGTGCTATGAACATAATTTAATAGGATGCTATGAACATAATTTAATATGGTGCTATGAACATAATTTAATACGATGCTATTAACATAATTTAATATGATGCTATAAACATAATTTAATACGATGCTATGAATATAATTTAATACGATGCTATGAACATAATTTAATACGATGCTATGAACATAATTTAATACGATGCTATGAACATAATTTAATACGATGCTATTAACATAATTTAATACGATGCTATGAACATAATTTAATACGATGCTATGAACATAATTCTATATAATGCTATAATCATAATTTAATACGATGCTATAAGATGCTA
Organism: Euprymna scolopes; assembly: GCF_053919585.1. Taxonomy (NCBI): domain Eukaryota; kingdom Metazoa; phylum Mollusca; class Cephalopoda; order Sepiida; family Sepiolidae; genus Euprymna; species Euprymna scolopes. The sequence goes on along the minus strand of NC_136487.1, from coordinate 10,762,263 downwards.
TGAATATAATTTAATACGATGCTATAAACATAATTTAATACGATGGTATTAACATAATTTAATACGATGCTATGAACATAATTTAATACGATGCTATAAACATAATTTAATACGATGCTATGAACATAATTTAATACGATGCTATAAACATAATTTAATACGATGCTATGAACATAATTTAATATGATGCTATTAACATAATTTAATACGATGCTATGAACATAATGTAATACGATGCTATGAACATAATTTATTACGATGCTATAAACATTATTTAATACGATGCTATGAACATAATTTAATACGATGCTATAAACATAATTTAATACGATGCTATGAACAACGAACATAATTTAATACGATGCTATGAACAACGAACATAATTTAATACGATGCTATGAACATAATGTAATACGATGCTATGAACATAATTTAATACGATGCTATGAACATAATTTAATACGATGCTATGAACAATGAACATAATTTAATACGATGCTATAAACATAATTTAATACGATGCTATGAACATAAGTTAATACGATGCTATGAACATAATTTAATATGATGCTATAAACATAATTTAATACGATGCTATGAACATAATTTTATACGATGCTATAAACATAATTTAATATGATGCTATGAACAATGAACATAATTTAATATGATGCTATGAACATAATTTAATATGATGCTATGAACATAATTTAATACGCTGCTATGAACATAATTTAATATGATGCTATAAACATAATTTAATACGATGCTATGAACATAATTTTATACGATGCTATGAACATAATTTAATACGATGCTATGAACATAATTTAATACGCTGCTATGAACATAATTTAATACGATGCTATAAACATAATTTAATATGATGCTATAAACATAATTTAATACGATGCTATGAACATAATTTAATACGATACTATGAACATAATTTAATACGATGCTATGAATATAATTTAATACGATGCTATGAATATAATTTAATAGGATGCTATAAACATAATTTAATACGATGCTATGAACATAATTTAATAGGATGCTATAAACATAATTTAATACGATGCTATGAACAATGAACATAATTTAATATGATGCTATAAACATAATTTAATACGAGGCTATGAACATAATTTAATACGATGCTATGAACATAATTTAATACGATGCTATGAACATAATTTAATACGATGCTATGAACAATGAACATAATTTAATACGATGCTATGAACATAATTTTATACGATGCTATAAACATAATTTAATACGATGCTATGAACAATGAACATAATTTAATACGATACTATGAATATAATTTAATACGATGCTATGACCATAATTTAATACGATGCTATGAACATAATTTAATACGATGCTATGAACATAATTTAATACGATGCTATGAACATAATTTAATACGATGCTATGAACATAATTTAATATGATGCTATGAACATAATTTAATACGATGCTATGAATATAATTTAATACGATGCTATGAACATAATTTAATACGATGCTATTAACATAATTTAATACGATGCTATGAACATAATGTAATACGATGCTATGAACATAATTTATTACGATGCTATGAACATAATTTAATACGATGCTATAAACATAATTCTATATGATGCTATAAACATAATTTAATACGATGCTATAAGATGCTATGAATATAATTTAATACGATGCTATAAACATAATTTAATACGATGGTATTAACATAATTTAATACGATGCTCTGAACATAATTTAATACGATGCTATAAACATAATTTAATACGATGCTATGAACATAATTTAATACGATGCTATAAACATAATTTAATACGATGCTATGAACATAATTTAATATGATGCTATTTACATAATTTAATACGATGCTCTGAACATAATGTAATACGATGCTATGAACATAATTTATTACGATGCTATGAACATAATTTAATACGATGCTATGAACAATGAACATTATTTAATACGATGCTATGAACATAATGTAATACGATGCTATGAACATAATTTAATACGATGCTATGAACATAATTTAATACGATGCTATGAACAATGAACATAATTTAATACGATGCTATAAACATAATTTAATACGATGCTATGAACATAATTTAATACGATGCTATGAACATAATTTAATATGATGCTATAAACATAATTTAATACGATGCTATGAACATAATTTTATACGATGCTATGAACATAATTTAATACGCTGCTATGAACATAATTTAATACGCTGCTATGAACATAATTTAATATGATGCTATAAACATAATTTAATACGATGCTATGAACATAATTTTATACGATGCTATGAACATAATTTAATACGATGCTATGAACATAATTTAATACGCTGCTATGAACATAATTTAATACGATGCTATAAACATAATTTAATATGATGCTATAAACATAATTTAATACGATGCTATGAACATAATTTAATACGATACTATGAACATAATTTAATACGATGCTATGAATATAATTTAATACGATGCTATGAACAATGAACATAATTTAATACGATGCTATGAACATAATTTAATAGGATGCTATAAACATAATTTAATACGATGCTATGAACAATGAACATAATTTAATATGATGCTATAAACATAATTTAATACGATGCTATGAACATAATTTAATACGATGCTATGAACATAATTTAATACGATGCTATGAATATAATTTAATACGATGCTATGAACAATGAACATAATTTAATACGATGCTATGAACATAATTTAATACGATGCTATAAACATAATTTAATACGATTCTATGAACAATGAACATAATTTAATACGATGCTATGAACAATGAACATAATTTAATACGATGCTATGAACATAATTTAATATGATGCTATAAACATAATTTAATACGATGCTATGAATATAATTTAATACGATGCTATGAACATGATTTATTACGATGCTATGAACAATGAACATTATTTAATACGATGCTATGAACATAATTTTATACGATGCTATAAACATAATTTAATATGATGCTATGAACATAATTTAATACGATGCTATGAACATAATTTAATACGATGCTATGAACATAATTTAATACGATACTATGAACATAATTTAATACGATGCTAGGAACAATGAACATAATTTAATACGATGCTATGAACATAATTTAATACGATGCTATGAACAATGAACATAATTTAATACGATGCTATGAACATAATTTAATACGATGCTATGAACATAATTTAATACGATGCTATAAACATAATTTAATATGATGCTATGAACATAATTTAATATGATGCTATAAACATAATTTAATATGATGCTATAAACATAATTTAATACGATGCTATGAACATAATTTAATTCGATGCTATGAACATAATTTAATATGATGCTATGAACATAATTTAATATGATGCTATGAACATAATTTAATATGATGCTATGAATATAATTTAATACGATGCTATGAACATAATTTAATATGATGCTATGAACATAATTTAATACGATGCTATAAACATAATTTAATACGATGCTATGAACATAATTTAATACGATGCTATGAACATAATTTAATATGATGCTATGAACATAATTTAATACGATGCTATGAACATAATTTAATATGATGCTATGAACATAATTTAATACGATGCTATGAACATAATTTAATATGATGCTATAAACATAATTTAATATGATGCTCTAAACATAATTTAATATGATGCTATAAACATAATTTAATATGATGCTCTAAACATAATTTAATACGATGCTATGAACATAATTGTATACGATGCTATGAACAGAATTTAATACGATGCCATGAACATAATTTAATACGATGCTATCAACAATGAACATAATTTAATACGAGGCTATAAACATAATTTAATACGATGCTATGAACAATGAACATAATTTAATACGGTGCTATGAACATAATTTAATACGATGCTATGAACATAATTTAATATGGTGCTATGAACATAATTTAATACGATGCTATGAACATAATTTAATATGATGCTATAAACATAATTTAATACGATGCTATAAGATTCTATGAACATAATTTAATACGATGCTATGAATATAATTTAATACGATGCTATGAACATAATTTTATACGATGCTATGAACATAATTTAATATGATGCTATAAACATAATTTAATACGATGCTATGAATATAATTTAATACGATGCTATGAACATAATTTAATACGATGCTATGAACATAATTTAATACGATGCTATAAACATAATTTAATACGATGCTATGAACATAATTTTGTATGATGCTATAAACATAATTTAATACGATGCTATAAGATGCGATGAATATAATTTAATACGATGCTATGAACATAATTTAATACGATGCTATGAATATAATTTAATACGATGCTATAAACATAATTTAATACGATGGTATGAACATAATTTAATACAATGCTATAAACATAATTTAATACGATGCTATGAACATAATGTAATACGATGCTATGAACATAATTTAATACGATGCTATGAACATAATTTAATACGATGCTATGAACAATGAACATAATTTAATACGATGCTATAAACATAATTTAATACGATGCTATAAACATAATTTAATACGATGCTATGAACATAATTTAATACGATGCTATGAACATAATTTAATACGATGCTATGAACAATGAACACAATTTAATACGATGCTATAAACATAATTTAATACGATGCTATGAACAATGAACATAATTTAATACGATGCTATGAACATAATTTAATACGATGCTATGAACATAATTTAATATGATGCTATGAACATAATTTAATACGATGCTATGAACATAATTTAATATGATGCTATAAACATAAGTTTATACGATGCTATAAGATGCTATGAATATAATTTAATACGATGCTATGAACATAATTTAATACGATGCTATGAACATAATTTAATACGATGCTATGAACATAATTTAATATGATGCTATAAACATAATTTAATACGATAGTATGAACATAATTTAATACGATGCTATGAACATAATTTAATACGATGCTATGAACATAATTTAATACGATGCTATGAACATAATTTTATATGATGCTATAAACATAATTTCATACGATGCTATAAGATGCTATGAATATAATTTAATACGATGCTATGAACATAATTTAATACAATGCTATGAATATAATTTAATACGATGCTATAAACATAATTTAATACGATGCTATTAACATAATTTAATACGATGCTATGAACATAATTTAATACGATGCTATAAACATAATTTAATACGATGCTATGAACATAATTTAATATGATGCTATAAACATAATTTAATACGATGCTATGAACATAATTTAATATGATGCTAGGAACATAATTTAATATGATGCTATGAACATAATTTAATACGATGCTATAAACAAAATTTAATAGGATGCTCTGAACATAATTTAATACGATGCTATAAACATAATTTTATACGATGCTATGAACATAATTTAATACGATGCTATGAACATAATTTAATACGATGCTATGAACAATTAACATTATTTAATACGATGCTATGAACAATGAACATTATTTAATACGATGCTATGAAAATAATTTAATACGATGCTATGAACATAATACGATCCTATGAACATAATTTAATACGATGCTATGAACATAATTTAATACGATGCTATGAACAATGAACATAATTTAATACGATGCTATGAACATAATTTAATAGGATGCTATGAACATAATTTAATACGATGCTATGAACATAATTTTATATGATGCTATATACATAATTTAATACGATGCTATGAATATAATTTAATACGATGCTATAAACATAATTTAATACGATGCTATGAACATAATTTAATATGGTACTATGAACATAATTTAATACGATGCTATAAGATGCTATGAATATAATTTAATACGATGCTATGAACATAATTTAATATGGTGCTATGAACATAATTTAATACGATGCTATGAACATAATTTAATATGGTGCTATGAACATAATTTAATACGATGCTATACACATAATTTAATACGATGCTATGAACATAATTTAATATGATGCTATGAACATAATTTAATATGGTGCTATGAACATAATTTTATACGATGCTATGAAAATAATTTAATACGATGCTATGAACATAATTTAATACGATGCTATGAACATAATTTAATATGGTGCTATGAACATAATTTAATACGATGCTATGAACATAATTTAATATGGTGCTATGAACATAATTTAATACGATGCTATGAACATAATTTAATATGGTGCTATGAACATAATTTAATACGATGCTATTAACATAATTTAATACGATGCTATGAACAATGAACATAATTTAATACGATGCTATAAACATAATTTAATACGATGCTATGAACAATGAACATAATTTAATACGATGCTATGAACATAATTTAATACGATGCTATGAACATAATTAAATACGATGCTATGAACAATGAACATTATTTAATACGATGCTATGAATATAATTTAATACGATGCTATGAACATAATTTAATACGATGCTATGAACATAATTTAATATGATGCTATGAACATAATTTAATAGGATGCTATGAACAATGAACATAATTTAATACGATGCTATGAACATAATTTAATACGATGCTATGAACATAATTTAATACGATGCTATGAACATAATTTAATACGATGCTATGAACATAATTTAATATGATGCTATGAATATAATATAATACGATGCTATGAACATAATTTAATACGATGCTATGAACATAATGTAATACGATGCTATGAACATAATTTAATACGATGCTATGAACATAATTTAATATGATGCTATAAACATGATTTTATACGATGCTATAAGATGCTATAAACATAATTTAATACGATGCTACGAACATAATTTAATACGATGCTATGAACATAATTTAATACGATGCTATGAACATAATTTAATACGATGCTATGAACATAATTTAATATGATGCTATAAACATAATTTAATACGATAGTATGAACATAATTTAATACGATGCTATGAACATAATTTAATACGATGCTATGAACATAATTTAATACGATGCTATGAACATAATTTTATATGATGCTATAAACATAATTTAATACGATGCTATAAGATGCTATGAATATAATTTAATACGATACTATGAACATAATTTAATACAATGCTATGAATATAATTTAATACGATGCTATAAACATAATTTAATACGATGCTATGAACATAATTTAATACGATGCTATGAACATAATTTAATACGATGCTATAAACATAATTTAATACGATGCTATGAACATAATTTAATATGATGCTATAAACATAATTTAATACGATGCTATGAACATAATTTAATATGATGCTATAAACACAATTTAATACGATGCTATGAACATAATTTAATATGATGCTATAAACATAATTTAATATGATGCTATAAACATAATTTAATACGATGCTATGAACATAATTTAATACGATGCTATGAACATAATTTAATACGATGCTATGAACATAATTTAATATCATGCTATAAGCATAATTTAATACGATGCTATGAACATAATTTAATACGATGCTATAAACATAATTTAATACGATGCTATGAACAATGAACATTATTTAATACGATGCTATGAATATAATTTAATACGATGCTATGAACATAATTTAATACGATGCTATGAACATAATTTAATATGATGCTATGAACATAATTTAATATGATGCTATGAACAATGAACATTATTTAATACGATGCTATGAACAATGAACATTATTTAATACGATGCTATGAACATAATTTAATACGATGCTATAAACATAATTTAATACGATGCTATAAACATAATTTAATATGATGCTATGAACAATGAACATTATTTAATACGATGCTATGAATATAATCTAATACGATGCTATGAACATAATTTAATACGATGCTATGAACATAATTTAATATGATGCTATGAACATAATTTAATACGATGCTATGAACAATTAACATTATTTAATACGATGCTATGAACAATGAACATTATTTAATACGATGCTATGAAAATAATTTAATACGATGCTATGAACATAATTTAATACGATCCTATGAACATAATTTAATACGATGCTATGAACATAATTTAATACGATGCTATGAACAATGAACATAATTTAATACGATGCTATGAACATAATTTAATAGGATGCTATGAACATAATTTAATACGATGCTATGAACATAATTTAATATGATGCTATAAACATAATTTAATACGATGCTATGAATATAATTTAATACGATACTATGAACATAATTTAATACGATGCTATGAACAATGAACATAATTTAATACGATGCTATAAACATAATTTAATATGATGATATAAACATAATTTAATACGATGCTATAAACATAATTTTATATGGTGCTATGAACATAATTTAATACGATGCTATGAACATAATTTAATATGGTGCTATGAACATAATTTAATACGATGCTATTAACATAATTTAATACGATGCTATGAACAATGAACATAACTTAATACGATGCTATAAACATAATTTAATACGATGCTATGAACAATGAACATAATTTAATACGATGCTATGAACATAATTTAATAGGATGCTATGAACAATGAACATAATTTAATACGATGCTATAAACATAATTTAATACGATGCTATGAACAATGAACATAATTTAATACGATGCTATGAACATAATTTAATACGATGCTATGAACATAATTTAATATGGTGCTATGAACATAATTTAATACGATGCTATAAACATAATTTAACACGATGCTATGAACATAATTTAATATGGTGCTATGAACATAATTTAATACGATGCTATAAGATGCTATGAATATAATTTAATACGATGCTATGAACATAATTTAATATGGTGCTATGAACATAATTTAATACGATGCTATGAACATATTTTAATATGGTGCTATGAACATAATTTAATACGATGCTATGAACATAATTTAATACGATGCTATGAACATAATTTAATACGATGCTATGAACATAATTTAATATGGTGTTATGAATATAATTTAATACGATGCTATAAGATGCTATGAATATAATTTAATACGATGCTATGAACATAATTTAATATGGTGTTATGAATATAATTTAATATGGTGCTATGAACATAATTTAATATGGTGCTATTAACATAATTTAATATGGTGCCATGAACATAATTTTATACGATGCCATGAACATAATTTAATACGATGCTATGAACATAATTTAATACGATGCTATGAACATAATTTAATATGGTGCTATGAACATAATTTAATACGATGCTATGAACATAATTTAATATGGTGACATGAACATAATTTAATACGATGCTATGAAAATAATTTAATACGATGCTATGAACATAATTTAATATGGTGCTATGAACATAATTTAATACGATGCTATGAACATAATTTAATATGATGCTATGAACATAATTTAATATGGTGCTATGAACATAATTTAATACGATGCTATGAACATAATTTAATATGGTGCTATGAACATAATTTAATATGATGCTATGAACATAATTTAATATGGTGCTATGAACATAATTTAATACGATGCTATGAACATAATTTAATATGGTGCTATGAACATAATTTAATACGATGCTATGAACATAATTTAATACGATGCTATGAACATAATTTAATATGGTGCTATGAACATAATTTAATACGATGCTATGAACATAATTTAATATGGTGCTATGAACATAATTTAATACGATGCTATGAACATAATTTAATATGATGCTATGAACATAATATAATATGGTGCTATGAACATAATTTAATACGATGCTATGAACATAATTTAATATGGTGCTATGAACATAATTTAATACGATGCTATGAACATAATTTAATATGGTGCTATGAACATAATTTAATACGATGCTATGAACATAATTTAATATGGTGCTATGAACATAATTTAATATGATGCTATGAACATAATTTAATATGGTGCTATGAACATAATTTAATACGATGCTATGAACATAATTTAATACGATGCTATGAAAATAATTTAATACGATGCTATGAACATAATTTAATACGATGCTATGAACATAATTTAATACGATGCTATGAACATAATTTAATACGATGCTATGAACATAATTTAATACGATGCTATGAACATAATTTAATACGATGCTATGAACATAATTTAATACGATGCTATGAACATAATTTAATACGATGCTATGAACATAATTAAATACGATGCTATGAACATAATTTAATACGATGCTATGAACATAATTTAATACGATGCTATGAAAATAATTTAATACGATGCTATGAACATAATTTAATACGATGCTATGAACATAATTTAATACGATGCTATGAACATAATTTAATACGATGCTATGAACATAATTTAATACGATGCTATGAACATAATTTAATACGATGCTATGAACATAATTTAATACGATGCTATGAACATAATTTAATACGATGCTATGAACATAATTTAATACGATGCTATGAACATAATTTAATACGATGCTATGAAAATAATTTAATACGATGCTATGAAAATAATTTAATACGATGCTATGAACATAATTTAATACGATGCTATGAACATAATTTAATACGATGCTATGAAAATAATTTAATACGATGCTATGAACATAATTTAATACGATGCTATGAAAATAATTTAATACGATGCTATGAACATAATTTAATACGATGCTATGAAAATAATTTAATACGATGCTATGAAAATAATTTAATACGATGCTATGAAAATAATTTAATACGATGCTATGAAAATAATTTAATACGATGCTATGAACATAATTTAATACGATGCTATGAACATAATTTAATACGATGCTATGAACATAATTTAATACGATGCTATGAAAATAATTTAATACGATGCTATGAAAATAATTTAATACGATGCTATGAACATAATTTAATACGATGCTATGAAAATAATTTAATACGATGCTATGAACATAATTTAATACGATGCTATGAAAATAATTTAATACGATGCTATGAAAATAATTTAATACGATGCTATGAAAATAATTTAATACGATGCTATGAAAATAATTTAATACGATGCTATGAAAATAATTTAATACGATGCTATGAACATAATTTAATACGATGCTATGAACATAATTTAATACGATGCTATGAAAATAATGAAAAAATACATCATTCAATCCTGGGAATAAATAATAGTAGTAGTAATAGTAGTAGTAGTAGTAGTAGTAGTAGTAGTAGTAGTAGTAGTAGTAGTAGTAGTAGTAGTAGCAGAAATAATAATAAAAATAATAACGATCCCTCCTCCACAAAAAAAAAATGTAGTGTCAGTATTGACTTGCGTCACACCAAATATTCAAGATGAGTTGAGGAGGATGGGAAAACCACAGAGCGAAATCACAACTAGCCAAACCTGTACTGGATGAGTTCAAAGAGCACTCGGATCTTGAGGAGGCTTGTTGCCACTCAAATTCAAGTGATGACCAATGATTAGTGCTATCAAGAAGTCAATGGCAAGTGGCTGTTGCAATGATGTAAATTTATTTGCAAAGCTAAAGAATACTGGAAATATGGGAAAACTAGTCGTCACTCAGACTCCAGGGAGCACCACTATTGTCAGTAAGCAATCTTGATAACCTGTGTGAGAACTCCTTGTAAGTACAAATAATAATAATAATAATAATAATAATAATAATAATAATAATAATAATAATAAAAATAATAATAAAAATAATAAATAATAATAATAATAATAATAATAATAATAATAATAATAATAATAATAATAAAAATAAAAATAATAATAAAAATAATAAATAATAATAATAGGAAAAATCCAGGAAAATAGTAAAGGTAGACTCTCTGGACAAAGAGATGAAACAATAAGTCTTATCATAAGTGAATTCAACCCAAATTAGCTCAAATCAGCACTCTCCCTCAGCACTAGCGCACAAGTACATGTATTTGATGACTTTAATGTCCACCACAAAAACTGGCTTCGATTCTCTACTTACACAGATGCAGCGGGCAACACAATTCATAGCTTCTATATATCTCACTCCCTATCACAAATTGTTACGTTTCCAACCCTTTTCCCTGACCAGGAAGAACAACATGCATCACTTCTAGATCTGTTTTTGACCACAGTTCCTGATGATTGTATAACGAATGCCGACAGCCCACTTGGGAACGCTGATCATGAAGTGATAATGGTTGAAATCGCCCTAAACTCTAGAGCTAAAACTGAAGAGCCAGTGCTCAAAACAACGAGATATTATAAAAAGGCTGACTCGGAAGCCATCAGAGATCTTATCAGAGACGCCCCATGGGGAAATATTTTTTCTCTTCCTGCTGAACAGTGCGAAACGAGACCACTGAATGGTTCAAAACTGCAATCGAAGCGCAGGTTCCCATGTGGAAATTTTATAGCAAGCCCCACTCTCCCCAATGGTTTACTTCGACTTGCACAACTGCCATTGCTCAAAGGCAGCATGCATACCGCAGATTTAACAGACAAGTCCAGTTCAAACAGACAGAAGAAAGAAATAGCGACAGCTAAGAGAGAATTTACGGAAACCACTAAGAAACGCATCGAAGCACAAAAACTAGAAACTCGTGACTTCTGGAAAATCTACAACAGTGTAGTAAATAATGGGCAATCAACAATTCCCCCACTAACCAACAATCATGAGGTTGTTTGCTCAGCAATCGAGAAGGCGAACATGCTTGCCAGTCAGTTTGCCTCAAACTCCACACTGGACCCTTCCAACCACCCCCTACCTGAATTTCCTAACATGATTAAATCCTTCTTAGATAAGAGAAAAATCCAGGTTGTCCTCGACGGTTGTACATCTAAACAATATGATATAAATGCGGGAGTGTCCCAGAGATCTATCCTTGGACCTCTACTGTTCCTAATTTTCATAAATGACCTCCCCGACAAAATTGCCTCTGAGATGGTTATATATGCTGATGATACCACACTCTATAACAGGCACAACAGAAAAACAAATGGACACATATCTAAAGAAATGGCAGAAACACTAGAGGATGACCTCCAATCTGTAGTGGAATGGGGACAAAAGTGGATGGTCACATTCAATGCCGGCAAGACTAAACTAGTTTCATTCAATAATTACAAGAAACTTTCTCTACCACCAATAGCAATGGTCAACGACTCTTTATCTGAGAGTACATCTTTCAAATTCCTTGGCCTAACGTTCACAGGAAACATGAGTTGGAACAATTACATTGAAGGCATTGCCAGGGCTGCTGCATGGAAGTTTGGCTCTCTCTACCATGCTAGAAAACTTCTAACACCTGAAAATATCCTGTACCTCTATAAGGCCAACTTTCGCCCATGTATGGAGCATTGCTGTCATATTTGGGCTGGTGCATCTGCTACTAGTCTCTCGCTCCTTGACAAGATTCAAAAGAGAGTCGCAAATCTGATAGGCCCTGAACTGGCATATAAGCTTAAGCCTCTATCCCATCGACGAAACATTGTATCCCTCTGCCTGTTCTACAAGTATTTTAATGGTGAATGCTCTGACGAACTGTAAGCACTTGTGCCCCCACGACGTGAACACCCTCGACAAACCCAACAGGCTGCTAAATCCCACCCCTACACTGTAGAGATCCCTAGATGTAAAAGATCTTTCTACTCCAGTAGTTTCTTCCCCAGAACCGCTAGACTTTGGAATTCCATTCCAGGTCCCTGCTTCCCCAACTGTACTGATGTACAGAAGTTCAAGTGCAACGTGAATCGACATCTTGCTACCCAAATCCCTACATAGTACCCCAGTAATTGTTGCCCCCTGATAGTAGCCCCCTACACCAAAACCAAAGTGGCAGTGTGCCTTGTTTGGGGGGAAAATATAATAAAAAAAACAAATGGAGTACCAAGAACATATATGACTTGATGGGAAAGACAGTCCACTAGGAACTGTGCAAACGATTACCCACTAAACATGTAGACAAACCAAATCTAATATTGGAAAATGAAAAGCATACAACTTTCTGCAACTTAGAAAAACAAAGAGACTTCGAATAACATGCAAATTTCAATCACTTTTTGCTTATTTTATTGTCAAAAAGAAGAGTTTCATTACAAGAATACTAATATCTCTGCTCTGTCGTTATTTTCATGGCAAGTGTTTGACTGAATTTCACTCTATGGTCATTCTTCTTCCTTCTTGGACTGAGGTGTATGCTGTACAACATTCATGACATTTTCTCTCCGAAGAAAGGGGCACAATCGACTGCCCACTTTTTGCTTGTGACGTTATAACTACATAAGTTTGATGATACTCCTCCCCCTCACGTCGTCCAATATGCATCAAGTCTACTTTTCACAACTTCCACATTCAATGCAAACCTAAAACTTGTACTAATTATAAATCACTCTACAATAAGGTGAATTATAGTGAAAGAACATTGGGACTACTGATTTCCAGCCTAGACACAGGTCACCAAGAAGGTTATTTCTGCTGAGGTGGTTGACTTTATTTATTTATATTTAATATGGATTCCAGCAACTTACTCATGACACACAGGAGACATATGGGTCTGTACTGAGAGGGAGATGACTTATCACCTGAATTCTTAAATACAGGGCATACTGATGAGGTTTTCCAGGGTGTTGGGAAGCACTTCTATTTAAGGCAATGCGTAAACAGTTTCGTAAGTATGGGAGCAAGTTCGGGTTGAAGCTTTTTCAGCACTATAATTAGAATGCCGTCAGGGCCAATTGCTTTACTGGAATCAAGGTTCTTGATTAGCTTGGCGACCTCATGCACGGATATTTGTATGTTGCATAGCTTGTTGTCTGTTATAGATGGAAATATGAGGAGTTGATGGCCTTCGTCGCATAGGGTAGAATTAGCTGCAAAGTTCTTTGCAAATAGTTTGGCCTTGTCTGATGCTCATGAGATGACCTCAGGTCCATTGATGATAGTTGGGATAGAACGCACACTTCTGTTCAGGATCCTGTTTGCTATTTGCCAGAACTGGTGGGAACCAAACCGCTGCTCAGCTACTTTGGATTTAATGGACTGAGCATATAGCTCTCTTGCATTTTTTATTACTCTGTTACAGTGGTTGCTGGCAGTCCTGAAAGCAGCTCTAGTCACAGTGCATCTATTACGTTGGTAGCTATGGAAAAAGTGATTTCTGTGCGCAATAGCAGCAGCGCATTCTGGGGAGAACCATAGCTCTCTGTTAGGTTTTTGCTGGAATTTTTTGGATGGTATGAATCGGTCTATGCCTACAAGTAACCATTCTGTCAGGTCTGATACTATGGAGGACACATCCTTTTTAAACATGGAATGTAGGGGTGGATCAGATATAAATGTATGGAAGCTATCCCAGTCAGCCATAGAGTATCGTATACAGTACGGTGGAGAGGTTATTGCATTTCGTTTTTATCTTAACTGATACAACCGAGTGGTCAGAAGATCTGAGGGGACAGAACGGAACATGAACATAGCTCAGGGGAAGTTGTCAGAAAAAGGTCTCGAAGGCTTGCGTACTGACCGGTAGTACCGGGCACACGGGTGGGCTCGCGAACAATCTGAGTGAGGTCATAGGCAATGGAGAAATCATGACGGAACCTTCCCTCATCATCTGTCTTGTTCGAGTTGGTCAGCCATTCCACATTGTGGACATTGAAGTCACCACAAATGTGTATGTTAGCTGAAGGATGAGCAGACAGGATGTGGTCAATTTTCTCAGATATGCTCTTAAAGATAGTAACTCCGCTGTTGTGGGGGCAATAGAGGGCAAATATAAATGTAGTGGTGTAAGCAAGTGCAACCCAGAAACACATATAAGGTAAATTAGGGTCTTCACTGGAGATATCCCTACCACACGGAAAGCCATCTTTAATGTAGGCACATATTCCATGCCCATAGCGATCTTGGAGGTCAGATTTAGATGTTAAGCTAGAGTATTCTTTAATTATGTACTTGTCTAGGGAAGTGGTTGGCCCTATGCCAGTTTCACTTAGGAAGAATATGTCCGGTTTCGTCTCCTGTAATTGGGTTTCAACCTCTGGAAGGTTGGAACGTAGACCCCTGATGTTGGAGAAGGAGACATGGTAGCAGGGGTCTATGTTGGAGGATGGGGTTTTAGTTTTATTTGTGATTTTTTTATGGAGATATTTCATGTTGAGGATTTGGGATTTGTGGAACAGGTTGACAGACTTGGTTAGAGTAGGACAGTGAGGGAAAGTAGGAGAGAAAAAGATAGGAAATTTTTTTTTTTTTTTTGTAGCACATGATAAGGTAAAGCCGTAACAATTACCTACTAGTATGGCATCGAGAGGCCCCACCAGAAACTACTGCATGGTCCAGAATCTATTCATCAAATGGCAACACAGCAGCCCCAGTACTTTACACCTGCTGATAGGACAGCCTCCTTAGTGGTTACTCGGATCCCTGACTATCAGGTGGATAATGTCAGCCCAGATGAAACGTTTACCTTCGGCATCTTTACTAGTGACATGGCCACAACGATAGACATAGAAACAGATTTCCGACATCTCAGGCTACTGTTCACGAAGGACTGCCGTGCTGGAAAGCAGCTTTTTCTTCACCCTTTGTCAGAAAAATCCCTCATCCGAAATAATGAAATAAACAAAATAATAATAATAATATCCAAAACTGTTATAGATAGAAGAAATGAACATGAATTAGATTTTGTATAAAAAACAAAAAAAATAAAAGAAAAGAGGATTGTACTCACGACAATAACATACAGAGTGGGTGGGGAGGGGCGACAAGGTGGTGGCGCCAGATCTTCAAATTCGTGGAGAAAGTAGGGAGGGCTACAATTATACAAACTCTCTCTGTTTCTCATATTATTTACATTGTGGTGAGTACAAGATCAGTGAGTTCCTCAGAGCACATTCCATGAAAGGATTTGTAAATCAAGCATAGGAAATCACATTTCAGTGATGGGACAGAGGCTGAAACTTGATAGACAGTGTGGGACCTATTAGAGACTTTTTTTTTCATCTTGTCCAATAGGGAGAGACTAGTGATTGGTGCACCAACCAATAGTCTCTTCCTTATTTGGTTTATATCTTGAAAGATAAGTATATGGTAAAATGTCTGTATAAGTACATATAATGTTGGCTTAAGTCTAAATTCCCTTGTTTTTTTTTTTGTTTTTTTTTTCTTGTAGTGAGGAACATAGTCCCTATGAAATAAATCACTAAAGCTAATACCTAAAAAAATTATTACTTCTTTGAATGCAGTTAATAATTTAGACAATTTACGATCGACCTATAAATAATCACGCTGTAAAATTACAGAAATTCTCTGAAACATTATGGTTGACCTATATTAAGAGATCGGTTTACTTATTTTATTTGATTACGCTAACCGCAGACAGATCCGTACAAAATTCGAGGCTGCTGGTTTCCATAATGATTCATTTGAATAAATTTTTTTTTTTTTTTTTTTTTCGAAAAGCTGTCTCCATTTTGTGAATCGGCAAGCGTTAAAATGGCTTGAAAAGTCTTTTCTAAACAATAAAAGCCAACCATCATCATTGAAACCATGGTTCGCCTCTGAAATATGTAATGTATAGTTTTTAATAAATAATTTGTGTACATATATTTTGAGGTGAGGAGTGATAATATGCTTTGTTTAGATTGCTTGGACTACTGTTCTCGTCTTGGGCGTTATATTCACAATTTTTTGGTCAATTTTATTTGGCCAATATAATACATACGAAAATCTGCTTGAATATATATATATATATATATATATATATATATATATATATATATATATATATATATATATATATATAAAGTGATCTTGTCTGTCTGTGAAACAGTTTCTACTAAACCACTCCTCTGTCAATTTGTGGTCTACAGACTTGAAACTTAATATAGGGGATTTGGACCAGTGGAACAAATTCAGTTTGGTCTTTAACCGGTAAAAATAGCTGCTGAAGGGTCCAAATTGAAAAAAAAATCGAACTTAGTAGGCATGCTCGTTTGGAGATAGGGTACGATTATGGATATCTCTAGTATCAAATAATCCTTATGCACTATGAAACTGACTTTATGTATGAAAACCAAAGAGGGGAAATATAACATAGAAGAAATATTTGGAATCAAGTCTCCCCTTGCTGTTATTTCAGATCATTTGAAACCATAGGAGCAGGATTTAGTCTCTCCTCCATCAAGGCTAGAGGTTTTGGGAAATATCAGATATTTTGTAATTCATATGCAAAACTATAAAAACAAATGACTATGATTGAAACATTTTATGGCTGTAAAAAAAGTGTTAAAAATAGGGCCTGGATGGTGGATAATTCCTTTAATGTGCGACCTTAAAGGCAAATGTCACGTGGTCCACTATACAATTTAGGTCATTACATTTTCAATGAGCCTTTATTTGTTGAATTCTGATCAATAGTCGCTGAGATTTGGAACTTATAAAATTACCAAAAAAAGTGATATTATATATGGATATATCTATACTTGTAGCCCAATTGAATATTAAAATACTCATATCTTTTGTTCAATGGAACGAAACTATATAAAAATTTGCAGGCTTTTTGTAGATTATAATACTATTCTATGGTTAAAGTTTATGACAATTGGTAAAAAAAGAACCTATATTTTCAAACCAATAAAATATGCCCAAATTTGCCTACATTTGTATATATATAGTGTCCTGCAGGCCAGCTTTAATTTTGTTGCTTCGGTTGTCTCCCCTGTGGCCTTGCCAGGCCACTAATATATATATATATATATATATATATATATATATATATATATACATATATATATATATATATATATATATACATATATATATATATATATACATATATATATATATATATATATATATATATATATATATATATATATACTTATGTTACTTCTGGTTTGGCGGTGGTCGTAACAGCAAAGACGTCAGGTTTTTTCCCATTCTTTTCCTCCTTCGCTGTACGGGTTCGAGCCTGCCTTCCTACTACCACTTTTTTTTTTGCTCAACATACACCTCCAAACACCCGGGCAACGCCGGACACCCCTGCTAGTATATATATATATATATATATATATATATATATATATATAGAGAGAGAGAGAGAGAGAGAGAGAGAGAGAGAGACACACAGACAGACAGACAGACAGACAGATAGATAGATAGATAGATGTGTGTGGAAAAACTACCAAATTACTCTGTCAATTTTCAGTCTACAGTCTTGAAACTTTATATATAAGTGATTTGAGTCCGTAGAATATATTCAATTTGGTTTTTAGCTGGTAAAATTTGCTGCTAAAGGGTCAAAATTAAAAAAAAAATTGGAACTTGGCAGGTGTAAATAAATGTTACTTGCACAAATACACATTTATACTTTTAACATTATTTTTAAGGTTATATGAAAATTTTCAAACGCCATAATGCTTGAAATTGTCCAACCGGTCTTGAAACAATTGTAACTTACAATGAAATACACTTTTTGTTGCTACCAATTCCTTTTTTGAAGTCTTGGTTTTGTTAATACTGTATATATATATATATATATATATATATATATATATATATATATATATATATATATATATATATATATATATAATCTTACGATTATAAAAAAATATATATTATTTAGGTATATATTCTATAAACAATATTTTAAATTGTAAAAAAAATATTAAGCTCAATGAAAATGAATTTTTACTTTCAGAGCACGTATATCATTAGTTATCATCCCAAAGACAAAAGATGTATTTAATTCACACTGGTAGGTTTTAATTTAATTTAATTTTTTATGATGTATGTCTTACGCATATTTTGTTGAATAGCGGAAACCACTAAACAACTCCTTAGAAACAAATGTGTTTCTCAAAACATATATATATATATATATATATATATATATATATATATATATGTGTGTGTGTGTGTTTGTGTGTATATATATATATATATATATATATATACTTGCTTCCATAGTCTCTTGCTCGCTGTTCTATAAAACCTCCTTATTTGTTTATACATGATAAAAATGTGTAATGAACATTAATATAGTAAACGAAGTATTATATTTAGAAAATAAAAGAAAAAACAATTGTTTTTTAGGTTAAAATGATTGCAGGTGGTATAAAGAGTGACCATGTTTTTTAAGGTCCAGCGTGTTCGTTTATTTAAGAAGATGCATATTCCTTAATAAGCTATTTTTTAACTCGTAGTCAATGAGAACTGCTGGAACTGAATAAGAGAGAAATTATTATTTTTGTAATTGGAAAAGGAAAGTTCTCATACCGATACCAGTCAACACCGGGAACTAATATATGCATTGTATATATACTGCCTTGTCTACCTTTGTAACTATCTCATAAATTCAGACAAAAACAATGTGAATATTAGTTCCTGGTGTTGACTGGTGGCGGTATGAGAACTTTAAATTTAGAGGGAAAAGTAGTAACTACTTCCTCTAATAATGTTGGCGATCATGATTATGTTTCTCCCAGGATGTAATGTAGGATTGTATTATAACGAATAAATGTGCACAAAACGGCATTCTAAAGTTACATAAGATTGTGGATAATAGTTTAGACATAATAAATTTGTATGTGGTATCTGTTATTGCAAACCTATGGTAATTTTGTCCAGAGGGGAATTTCTGCAATAAAAATATTATGTATGGAGATAATACTGATACTGGCCTATAAAGAGATGATGGATTAGCTATAATAAAAAAACTTAAACAAAGTCAGAAGGTAAAACTTTTAAAAAAAATAATAAACATGGAAATGAAAAATAAGCCTAAAATAGAAGTAGTGGCTAACATAAAAATAACTTATTTCTTAGATATAACTCTAAAACTAAATAAAAATACTGATGAGCCTTACTTAAAAGATAATCCTCATTTAATATTTAATAATCCGAAGTTTAACATCAGTCATAAAACAGAATAACTCTACCAAGAATAGATCTAGCAAAAATTTTAGCTATGAAAAATGTGTATAAGAAACCAAGTAACATTCACAAGATAGCTTTAAAAAATAGAGGATACCATATTGAAATCAAATATAAACAACAGAACATCCATAGTTATAATAAGACTCAAAAATAGATGAAAAAGGAATATAATTTGGTATACGCCACCCTAAAACCAAACTTGGCAAAAAATTCTTAAATCTTATTTAAAAGTACTTCCCCATAACCAATCTCTTACACAAAATCTTTAATAAGAATAATCTAACAGTGTCCTATACTTGCTATAAAAACCTAGAGATGATAATTGAAGCACATAATAATAAAATATTAAACAATGAGTGCAATAAAAAAGAAATAACAAAAATAATAAAAGTAGTACAAAGAACAAAATATAATCACTAGAAATGATGCAAATCCTAATAGAAATAAAAATACTAGAAATTAGCAAAAGAATTGTAACTGTAGAACACAGGAACTTGTCTGCTACAAAATAAATGTCTAAACAAAAGCATCGTTTACTAGGCCACAATATTTGCTAAAGAAAACCCGAATAACAAAAAATATTATGTAGGAATCATATCCCTGGATTCTAAAATGAGATATTACGACCACAGAAGTACATTCAAAAGTAAAAAATGCAGAATAAAAACAGCATTAGCGAACCACTACTGGGAACTTAAGGAAAGTAGACAATCACCAATAGTAGAGCGGAAAATAGTACAGCAGGCTAGCACATGTAGAAACTTAGATGACCTGTGTCAATTATGCTTGAATGAGAAATTAGCTGTCCTAAACTTTAAAGAACTTCAAAATTTATTAAACTGCAGGAGTGAAATAATAAACATATGTATACAGAAAATAAACTTTAGCTTAGGATAACAACGAACACACGCACACATACGAACACACACATAAAAAACATGAATAAATGATAATAATAATAATAATAATAATAATAATAATAATAATAACAATAATAACAATAATAATAATAACAAAAGTGATAATCATAAGTTTAATAAACAAATGCACTAGTATAGCATAAAATGTAAGTGAAAAAAGTTCAAATTAAAACTGATTCAGTTTCCAACACAAAAGAAAAGAAGAAATCGGCTCCCTGCTAAAAAGGACAAAGGAACAGATGAATTAGAGGTCAAATACCCTTGCCTAATAAAGGTGTGATAAATGGGTGTGTGAATAACACAATCTGATTAGCAAATCCAGTTCAATATCAGGGGAGCATATAAAAACACAAAGCAACATCGATTCCTGAACCATCCTCACGAGGATGAAATGCAAAAAATCCTGTGTAGCTTAATTGCTATATATATTTCCAAAACTTACTATATATATAAGAAACACATCCATTAAGTCTCGAAAGACAATGGATACCACCTGTAGGGGCAGCTGCGCCTGTAATTGTGAGGCAAGGGTTGTGCAATCTCCAAACACACCTCTTCTGAACAGCACTTCTTGAGTCTAGTGGCAAGGACGAATAGAAACAATGCTGAGATAAGCAGAGAGCACATACCACCGCTGTAATTTCCAAATGATCACTCATTTTAGTACTGACCATGCTCAACATTGCTTAAATGTGTGTGTGTGCGTGTGTGTGTGTGCGTGTGTATGTGTGTGCGTGTGTGTGTGTGTGTGTGTGTGTGTGTGTGTGTGTGTGTGTGTGTGTGTACAAAAAAGAAACTTCGCATACAAGTCTATGACTTATAATTCCTATTTACTTGCCTCTCCACGAGGGCAGAGTTGAACACAAGGTCGGTTTTTAATATTGGAAAAATCCAGTTTTCTATAAAGGGGCACTCTGGATAGGAACAAAAATAAAAAAAAATATCTCAGTTATGAAGGGCCCCTCCTCCACTGACTGAGGAAAGAAAAAGTGAAGTGTAGCATCAGAACAGATACTACACTATGATCTTGGCCCAAAGGCCAAATTCTTTTGTCCATAATTTATTATTATCATAAGTTCAATGTTACATAACCGGTTCGTGTCATGTGGGATGAGATATCCACATGTGTCAAGCATCTACAATGAAAAAGTAATTTTAGATTATTTATCAACAGAGGGGGGGGGGTGCAGATGGAGCGAAGATGTAACAGAGTGAACACGGCTGAGACTTTTACTTTTGTACGAAGATCGATAACCACGGTTTACAGATTGAAGACGCATAATTAATTATCTATATATTAACATCATAGTACTTTTAACATACGTACATGCGTATGTGTGTCACGGTTTCAAGATTATGAATTATTTGATCGGGAGATCCTATTTATTAAAAAGAAGAATAGGAGGTAATAACATACTACGAACATTAAATTAGAATATAGATTATACAGATACGCTAATTTAATGGTCATAGTATGTTATCACTAGGGCTATGACAACAGCATATTCTTTTCATTGTTTTGACTCTCTAGTATATATTCGACACAGTTAGACAGTCAATCAACTGAGAACCACATCACTCTATATAAAAGCATATAAGATATCAACGGATACACACTCGAGAGTCAAAACAATGAAAAGAATATGCTGTTGTCCCAGCCCTAGTTATCACCTTATATCCTCTGTTTTAATAAATACGATCTCCCGATCACCGAAGACGCAAAGTAAAAAAATAAATAAATAAATAAAATGATGTTGCTTTTGGGCTGTACGTGAAACTAAAATATACCTTCTTGGTTTTCTAGCTATAATCCAAGAGTAGTCTCTGATCTGTCTAAAGATGGTTTAATGATATTGTGGGGTTTACATTCATGCCGGGCGTCCATACAATGGAAATATGTTGCAGATTCTTATAAGGATATTGGTGATAAACTGTAATAACCAGATATATTCTGACACTACCTTAACCAGATTACTTAGATAAATGCTTTTACAGTTTAACAAAAGAGCTACAAAATCACGGGATCTCTATTCATGCTGAACGTCCAGAGCACGTCTGAAAGATACTGCTGTGGAATTCCCACAGGTCTCATTAGTTATTAATGATTTTTTTTAATAATTACTTGTTCATTTTGATTTTGTTGACGGGGGGGGGGGATAACCTTCCTTTCCATCCAAACAATTTTACTGAATTTTTTTGAAATTATCTATCTCTGTGGAAGATGTGCTGGTACAATTTCACACAACGCTTACATCAAAGAAAAAAATCTCCCTAAAAAAAACAAAAGTAAAACATTTGTATGAATTCATTACACTTGTGTGTCAGGGTGAAAATATGTCACACCAAACAGGTTCCAGTTGAGGAAATTCTCTGAAATCATATTATGCGAACTTGTTGATTATTTGCTCCAATTTAGATATATTACGGTTATGATTTTTGATGTTTTCCATGTGTAAATGTGTGAAGGGAGGGGAGTGACTTATATTTGAACAGGCGCATGCACAAATACACAAGTACAACGGCCATTGTGAAGATACACCTGAAAAAAGGTCAGAAGTTACATCGGCTGAAACGTTGTGAGAATAACAACCAAGATGAGTACTAGTCCGAATGGAATAAATAATACAAGTCTACACAATCCCAAATATTGCTACTTGGAACATAAAGGGCTATTATTTGGGATCATTTCTAACAAGGGATGACCACCCTCATTTTGCGAGCTAGAGCACTCTTCCTCTAGGGTGCTGGCTCTTTAATCCCATTTTGTGACCCCTTTCTATCATAGACATTTTCAACACCTCCTTCTTTTGGGATTTTGTTACTAGTTGGGTTAGTTTCAATTTTTTATGATAATTCGGTTAATGTTTAGTTAGTTAATGCTAAACTACATTATCAGTTAATTTATTTTTGTATTTCTAGCAATGAGATACTAAAAATCTTGGAAAGAAGTTGTAAACATCATAAGAGCATGCATTTTTTATTAATTAGTTTTTTTATCAAATATTTTAAATTCAAATTTAAATTTGAAAAAAAGAAAAAAAACAGTGTGAACTTAGTTGCCAACTCAATATATTGTCAAAATTATTATCATCACTTCCAATGAAGGTCACTTCAACATATAAAAACGTTATCAACACAAAAACAAAGAAAAGCAACAAAAAAATGAGAAGAGAAAAGACTTGGTGGATAGAAACAAACAAACAATTTTATTAGGAAAAGAAAAAAAGAAATTTAGAGCGAAAAAAGATCACGAGCTGCCTGCTGCTAAGATTTTGCTCTTAGCTATAAAGAAAGTCCTTTGTGTGGTAACAATTACGAAAATAGGAAGAAAGAAAGAAAGACGGGTTGAGAAGGCCTTTTTTTACTTACTGCTCTGATATGAGATTTTAAATAACATAGTATTTTTTTAGAAAGGTCGAAATACTTTAGCTAAAAGAGTTTGCTCCTTTTTGCTTTTGCAATTTAAGCTTTTGCCATCTTTTTTAAAAATAAAAGTCCTCTTAAATAGATTAGTTGAAATATCTGCAAACAAAGATAACTTATTATCTGAAATAATGTTCCGAGAGTGTTCTTTTATAGCAAGGAATTTATTTTCTCATTTTCCTGAAGGAAACCTGAGGAAAAAAAACACATAATTCTTCGTATAATAACGTTCTCTGAAGAGGCAAGAAGTCCGGTAAAGAAACTTCCTCGTTCCTTCTTTGAGTTTGGTCAGATTAGAAATATTCTTTGCTTTTGGACTTGCAGTTTGAAGTTGCAGCTTGAGACGTATCCATTTTCTTCAGGCTTTAGAAGAAAATATTTAGTTATAATGATAGACATTTCCAATTCAATCTTTCGTTGTGAGAATATTTCCCACATGTGTCATCTTTCCTGCAAGCTGGTATTTTTCCGACATATTTAACTGTCAAGAATCCATACGGAAAATGTACAACGTTGTTCAGTAAGGGTACGATGACAAAGATAAATAGCCCACATTCAGACTCTGTTAATGGAATACTGCATCACATTAAAGACTTGTGTCCAGTTTGCGAAGGGAATTGTTCCATCAGTGACCATGTGACTTTCTAAGACAATGAAAGATCAGGCAAAGAAAACTCTTCAGAGAGTGATGGACTTGATCACCCAGGATAGGATGCTCTAAATGACACATCTGAGAAGCACACCATGGAAGAGGTACCTGACACTGTACCATTTGGTTTGTATTACTATAGACATAGATTCGAAAAAGTTGTCAATTAGCATAAAATATGCAAAATACTGTTAAAAACCCACTGAATATGTTAGCTTATCTCATATATTGAGCAAGTTTCTAACAGTATTTTGTATATTTTTTTATTTTTAACTCCTTTTCCCAAACTTATCGTGTTCAACAGAGAGTCGGGCGCCATTTGTAATTTTCAAATACATTGGTAAATGTATGTTTTTCGAGCTGAATAAACATGTTACATTAAATAAAAACACTAAAAAATTATCCAGTTAGGTAGAAAAGTAACTTATCTTGCCTTTGATAACATTTATTTGTTATATATTTGTTATTTGACAACTTTTTCGAATCTGTGTGTATAGTAATACAAACCAAATCATTGAAATCAAAATAACAAAATTTCAAACATCATACATTAACGTGTCCAATACATAATATTCCCAAAAGATTGGCTTTCATTTTCCGCTGCCACATGAATTCTTGCAGATTTATTTTATTTCAATAAATCGCTTCAGAATAGAAATACTGAAGAACAATAAAAGTGAAGAAATTGATTTGCCTTGTTACCGCTTCCGGTAGAACTACGCTGAAAGGGAGGAAGTTCGTTAGCTGACTATAACCGTATGTTTACGTCAATCTGAAGCAGTGTAAAAAATGGGTCAGCTATGATAAGCAAGCAGCAACCTTGAGCAAAAACCAAAAACAAACCTTAATCTCCGAAAGAATATATTGTGTGTATGGTGGAACTAGAAAGGCATATTTTTTTACACATGGTATTGACATGAATTGACAACCTGGGTGTGGCAAATTCCACAGAAACATTTTCACTTAGGGATGTTGGCAACCTTCAAGTGGTTCCTCCCATGCTAAAATGGTGATGTTTGCATTCAACAACTGCACTCTCTCCATGAAGCAATTCAGAAACAAACAAAAAAAAAAGACTAAATCAACAATAGATTGTTCTTCAATTGTCAATATGACCAAAACCATTATTCGAGAATTTAGATGTGATGTATTGCCTCGTCCTCCATATTTGTCAGACTGGCATCATCAGATTTCCATCTTTTTCAATCTCTTTCAAATGCTGTACTTGGTGTTAAGTTCAATACTCGCCGCCATGACTTTTTCAAATATATCGATGAATACTATGATTTTTGAACTGAATAAACATTTTACATTAAATAAAAACACTAAAAGCTTATCCAGTTAGATAGTAAAATAAATTATGTTGCCTTTGATACCATTTATTTGTTATATATTTGTTTTTTGACAACTTTTTCGAATCTGTGTATAATAAAACAACCCCTCCTTTTTCATTAAATTGTTAGGTGAAAGTGCAGAATAGTTATAAAGTCCCCCCTCTTAAAAATAGCTTTCTAAATAATGTTTCAGCACGGTGCAAATAACATTTATTAATAAGATAATACAAGAAAATATGTTAACAAAAATTTAATGTACTCTTTATTTTTAGTTCATATCAAAATTAATTAAAACTGATTAGTGAATTTATTTTTAATTAATTTGTGTTGTTCATATTTCTCGGGAGAGAATAAAAAATTTCCTATTTCATTTCCCGTTTCCAGTCATGTAAATTATTTACAGTTAAAATGTTATAAAAAACAAAAACTTGAAGTTTTAAATATATTTCAAAGAAATAAATTACGCCTGGTGCTAAAATATTGAATTCATCGATCGTAAAAATATAAAAAAACAAAACAAAAAAAAACAACAACAACACCACCACCACCACCACAAAAACTGTCATGAAAAATGTTTCTAACTTTAAAATATTTGGAAATACTCAATGAAAAGTTTTATTTATTATTAAAAGAACGGACTGAAAAATATTCTTATACAAAAATTGTTTGTTTTGCAGAAAAAAAATAAAAATAAAATGAAATATTCGACTTTCTCCGATAGAAATAAAAGTTCAAAAACAGGTTCACTTACTATATTTTGTTAGATTAAAATTATCCATGTGCTATTATAATAATTATCCAAATGGAGAATTGTTCTTTCTCTTTAAAAGAAAATACATGGACGTTATATTTTTTATGCCTATTAGCCTGACCACGTGATTGAATGCAGGAAACTTTAGGTACCCTTTACCTACAAGTCAATTTGGCATTGACGTCATGCTGTTGTCTTCACTTGCCTCCTTCTCTCTTGGTAGCTGTGGTATAACTAATTTCATAAGTTGTAAGCATCCATTTGGCCAGTAGCACACCTCTCTAGCAAACAGTCCCATGTAATTCGGATTAACTATAATTTATGAATATTGCATGCTGGTAAACAAAAAAAAACTTGGCACAGTCTGGGAGTCTCATGGTACCTTATTATATGACGTGTAGTTATTGTCATTATTCAGATATGATAGACATGCCATGTCGATTTAATCTGTCAATCATATTTTAGAAAAGCATACATACTTGGCCTAATGGATATGATAACGGACTATGAAAGTAGACATGATGACATATGTGGATTCTTCGGACCACTGTTCTCACCTTGACTGTTATTTTCACAACGTTTCAGCTGATGTAACCTCCAAACTTATTCAGGGGTATCTTGTCATACTTGGAAATCTTTCTATCAAACTCAGGAATCCGCATAGAATTTCGAATGGAACCCTTTATTTAATGAACAGAAGAGGGGCGCATACTCTTGTTCTGTCAGTCATGATCAAGTAGAAAGGCTAATAATTCATAATTTTATTTTTGCGTGTTGTGTTGTCATGCACACACGCACCCATTCCGCACATTTTCTATAAGAATTAATAACAGCGGAGACTTTCCTCATTGGACTTTTAAATAAGGCGAACTTTGCCAGTTAAAACACAAACCTTGAAATAATAACATTATTTTCACACAAAATTTTCACCTTCTAACCTCATTAATTCAATGAAAGACTTTCATCTAACATTCTAATCATAATGATTTCTCCAGAACTTTTACCGATCGGACCTTTGCTTGTTCATCTTGTTATTTTTGTTGAAAAATAAATGCGGTGCATTTTAAACGAGAAGGAGGTATCATTTTGTTTTATTCCTTTTTTTATTATTTTGTTTGGGACAAAGAGATTTAATTTCACTTAAACTTCTTTCCCCCTACAGTGTCGCCTACACTGAGAATTGAATCTTCAACATCAAGAAAAGTATCACTTATAACTAAATTTTATCAAGTTCTTTATCCACTATGCCACGGGTCCCTGCAAATTCCGTGCAGAAATAAAAATATAAAACGAGAGAAAGAACGAAGCTAAAAAGGAAATAAAAAGAAAAACAAACAAAAAAAATAAGCTTCAAACAGAACTTGCCCCCATACTTACAAAACTGTTTAAGCGTTGCCTTAAGGAGAAGTGCTTTCCAACACCCTGGAAAACCTCGTCAGTATGCCCTGTATTTAAGAATTCAGGTGATAAGTCATCTCCTTCTCAGTACAGACCAATAAGTCTTCTGTCTGCCATGAGTAAAGTGCTGGAATCCATATTAAATAGAGAAGTAGTCAACCACCTCAGCAGAAATAACCTTTTTAGTGACATGCAATATAGTCTGTATTCTCTTCCATTTGCCTGCTCCCCACCTGACTACAACTTGAACGTCTTCAAGTCCAACATAAACAAATTCCTGATTAATCGCCCCCTTAAGTAAGACACTTTATCAAATCGCCAATACCAACTATTACTACGATATTATCCCATTAATTATTGTACACAAAATAACCCTTATCCCCGAGTGGCTTATGGGCCTTGATAAGTGGTGATCCTCATGTAAAAAAAAAAAAAAAAAATGAAAAAAAATAAGGAAGATTTACATTAAGAGTAAGTACAGAAATACATTTTTTATATTATATACTAGCAGGGTGACCCGACGTTGCCCGGGATTGAATGATGATCAATGAATGTTTCACACACCCATATTTTTATTGTCATTGAAATCGGTGAATTCACCAATATTACAATCGAATTGATTGATTGCCTGCTCCAGTTGGGGACTCATCATGGTGCACCGGTTTCCCCACAGTAACTTAGTCCACAATACATTATAGTCTACATTGCACTGTAGAGAACATACTGATAATTTTATAAAATTATTTTTTATTTATGATGGCTGGAATTAAAGTTTAAAATGCAGCAATCAAGTATCATAGTACAATTGTGCTTTAAACAGAAATATTCATTTCGAACGCGCCCCTATCATATAAAAGAAACTACTGTTGATTTTATATGCCTGGCTTTACTGCTTGTGCACTAATAAAACTTCCCAAATGTACTTGTGATGTTAGGCTGTTGAAAGGTGTTAACTTTGGCAAAATAGCTTGTTCTTCTTTTATCGGATTATTTTTATCATCGATTATCAATACTTATCAAAGACATTCCAATACAAAACCTATCTAAGAACACTGCCCAGTACATAAAATACCTTTGTGCGAAATTTCATAAAAATCGGTCGAGCCGTTTTGGAGTTCATAAGGAATAAACTCACACACACACACACACACACACACACACACACAAAGTTCCTTTGATATAATATTAGTGAGAGATAATGGATTAGTACTTACCAAGGCCAAAAGCCATTCGAGGATACATATCAAGGCTCAAAGGCCACTCAAGAATAACGATTAATGAGTGTACGGTAGTCAATGGGACAGTATCGTAATAATCGTTATTAGTGAAAATTTGATAAATTGGATTACTTAAGAGGATGGCTCATTAGGAACTTCTTCACGTTGGACTTGAAACGACCATATTGTAGTCAGCTGGAAAGCAGGCAAACAGAACAGAGTTCCACAGGCATGCAGTTCTAAATAGTATGGTCCAAAATAGACTTCGTAGTCTAGTGGGGGATGCCCTTTTCTCTTCCCTGCAACCTCTTTCTCACAGAAGAGACATTGCAAGCCTGTCTCTGCACTATTGTTATTTTCAATTTATTCTCGTCTGAGCTCTTATCTATGATCCCCCTCACCAAAGTTTCATGAAAAACACTAATCTAGCTTAAACCACTGTCAATAATTTCCCCCACTCTTTATCTGTGCCTAAACCTAAACATAGATTCCATGAACAAAGTTTCTTTCTTAGAACTACATGACTACAGAACTCTTTTCTATTTTACTGCTTTCTAACTTACTACAATATGGTCATCCTCAAGTCCAATTTAAACAAGTTCTTGATGAGCCGTCTCTTAAAGTAATCTAATTTATCAAATTTCTACTACTAATGATTAGTACGATATTGTCCCTTTGACTACTGTACACTGATTAATCCTTATCCTTGAGTGGCCTTCAGGCCTGATAGAATGGTAACATCTATAAAAAAAAAAAAAAAAGATTTAGAAATGGTTAATGGAATGAACCAAGTTTGAATATTTGCTGAAATTAAATTTGAAAATTGTCATATTGTAATCTATACTATAAATCTCACCTGTCTGTTTAAATGTATGTATGTATGTATGTATGTTTCGCAAAATCTTTCAACGGAGGCGATTTTCACATCATATCATTTTGAAGCTCGACCTTTCGGACGACAAATATCGAAAAATTGGCTAAAAACATTAATTCCTTCACCCTCAACTGGGCACTTTTCTTCAGGGAGGGGTCATTTTTTTCACCGATATTTTTGTAAGTCATCGCCTCTTTTCATCTAGCCTTAATTTGAACCTACGTGACTTCTAGTTTGGTAATAGGCGCAAAAGCTAACGCGTCACTTTTTTTTTTCACTTTCTTTTCCGCCTTTGCATCATGGGTTCGAGCATGCCTGCCTGCCTCCTACAACTTTTTTTTTTGGCTCAACACACACCTACAAACACCCGGGCAACGCCGGGCATCAAGGCTGGTTTGCAAGAAAGCATTCTCATTGAAATGTATTTAGCACATGGGAATTACTTGCAAAGAAGCTATAGTTGTTGAAATTCCGCCTGACTCTTGACAGAAAGAGGAAGAAAGGAAAGTTTTTTCATTCTGGTAGAAAAACAAGTTGTTGCTGTGAATTTCTTACAATGAGGAATCAGGGATTGGAGCTCAGTCAAGCATCTTCCATGGAAATAACGATTGAATAGAAAAAAGAACTAGCAATGTGTCATGCGAGAAAGAGGGTGTAGAAAAGTTAAAAGATAATCTTAACCCTAACCCCAACCCCACAATAGATTGCTGTTGATTGGCTAAGCTGACAAGTCATAAAGAGTTTACTTAATGACAACTCCCCAACTGTAGCAATAGTACTTTATCTTATAATATATCTTACTCTTATATTGGCAGAGGATTGTATCAGGACTCTGTAATAGTAACACCACAAGCAATCTCACTTCTAAGAAACAAAAGGTGTGCTCTAACTGCTACTGGCACGTGGACACCAGGAGAATGAGAAGACGCGAGAGGTGTGGCATATTTTAGAGAGAAGGACGGGATAAGCCACGAGAAGTTTGTTTTTTTTTTCACACGGTGGTCACTACTTATCAAGGCCCGGAAGTCACTCAGGGATAAGGGTTATTGCATGTACAGTACGTTAGTGTGGAGATTTAATGAAGTGTTTACTTAAGAGGGCATTTCATTAGGAATTTGTTAATGTTGGACTTGAAGAAGTCGTGAGATTTAATGAACGAAAGGAAAAGGAGGAGGATTTTGCATATGTTTTATCAGTAAACATCCATCAGTAAAATATGCGCATTATTAACCCTTATCCTCGAGTGGCCTCTGGGCCTTAATATGCGGTGCTTGTTTGTGAAAAAAAAAAAATGGAAAGACGGTGTACGAGGAAAAAAGTCCCACTTGCAAAAAGTTCTGATGCTGTAAGCTATAATTTTCCAAATCCTACTGAACAAACTCAGATACTTTTAGAACAGTCAGATGCTGCAACCATTTTTCCGACAACTTTAGCAACAGATCTGATGTAATTTTTCTTTTTATGTCAATCTTACAAGCTTATCAATAGGAATGCCTTTCTTAAGAAAAGAGACATTCATTTCAACTGGGACAAAACAAGGATCTGAGCATTGGTGGTGAAAAGAAAGAACTTCGGTTTTGGAGATGTTGTGCAACAAGCCACCTTTTTCTCAATTGCATCACATCCTCCAGATCGAAAGAGAGAGACAATTAAACAAGGATAAGCACCACCTTGACTCTAACTATAAAATCCAAGATATTTTCTTATGTTACTCAAAATAGTTCAAACGCCTGAATCCATAAAAACAAAGCTGGTCACTATGGTAACAGAAATATGGATGCTGTGAATGACTTTATTTTGTTTGAGTCAGCTTGAAGAATTCTATAATCATAATGTCTCTATATATAGCGCCTTTGCAGCGACCGTT
This sequence comes from Euprymna scolopes, assembly GCF_053919585.1. Taxonomy (NCBI): domain Eukaryota; kingdom Metazoa; phylum Mollusca; class Cephalopoda; order Sepiida; family Sepiolidae; genus Euprymna; species Euprymna scolopes. Next base: position 10,728,677 of record NC_136487.1, on the reverse strand, counting down.
ATGAAGATCTCCAAACATCTTAAGAAAAAGCTGAATGGTTTTCCATACAAAACTGTCAGCCATCATTGTGTGTAATGGCACCAATTTCCTTGTTCTCGGCATTGCCGCCACTAGACAGATTAATAATGTCAAGCAGCAATGCAATTTGCTCTATTGCATAATAAATATCATACATTAAAATATGTCTCTACATCACACTTCTTCTCACTGACTTCTCACTTCTCAACATAGTCACCATTGTGGTATGAGTTACTTCCCTTGAGAGAAACTCTCTAAAGAAACCAGATCGAGGCTCTCATTCCATTCAACTTCAACTAGCAGACATAACAGCTATAGTTAAAAAAAAGATTCATGTGAAGAAAGAAAAAATTTTTTTCTTGTTATCTGTTTATTTTTATTTATTTATTTTGTGCTTTTCACAAGAAAACATTATAATCACGTCTCTCAATGGCAATGTTTCACCTGCGAATGAGAGCATGTATTCTTGTTTTGTAAAACTCGGTGAAACATCATTCATGATGATTATTGTTGCCATTCGTTTCTGTGACATTTTTCTATTAAGAATTCTGGCCCTTGTGTACTAGTGCGAAATTACAACTTTTTGGGTTTTCAGTTGGGATATTTGAAGAGTCCATAGCAAGGGCAGACAAGCGTTCATCAGGGGCACAAAACATTATTTTGTATTTATAAGTTTCTTATATTTATTTTAATTCAATAAATGTGTAACAAAAACTTTCTCAACAAAAATAAATTCATTATTTTTTTTTTTAATCTCTAATTTGTGTTAAAAAAAAACTATTTTGTGTGACTATAATTTTCTTAATTCCATTTAAAAAAACAAAAAACATGCATCTACTGGTCAGTGCAGTGGCGTAGCAACGGAGGGAGGGGGGCATCCACCTCGGCCGGCACGTGCCAGGCGGTGGTATTTTGAGAGGGTAAAAAAAAAATAAATAAAAATAAATGAAAGTTAACAAAAATTTGACATTTTTTACCGAAAAGCTTGTAAAAAATCGGAACTTTTGGATGTATTGGAATCAGAAAAATGTGTCCCTATTTTACGAGCGGCCCATGTCAGAGGGTGGCATTTTGAGAGGGTAAAAATAGAAAGTAGAAAAAATAAATAAAAATAAATAAGAGCTAACAAAAAATGTGAAATTTTTTACCGAAAAGATTGTAAAAAATTGGAACCTTTGGAGGTATCGGAATCGGAAAAATGTGTCCCTATTTTACGAGCGGTCCATGTCAGGGAGGGTATTTTGAGAGGGTAAAAATAGAAAAAATAAATAAAAATAAATAAGAGCTAACAAAAAATGTGAAATTTTTTACCGAAAATGTTGTAAAAAATTGAAACATTTGGAGGTATCGGAAATGGAAAAATGTGTCCCTATTTTACGAGCGGCACATACCAGTAGGGCGGCATTTTGAGAGGATAAAAATAGAAAATAGAAAAATAAATAAAAGTTAACAAAAATCTGAAATTTTATACCGAAAATGTTGTAAAATATCGAAACTTTTGGAAGTATTGGAATCGGAAAAATGTCTCCCTAATTTACAATTTCAAAACCGATTGTTTTAAATTTTTAATTTAATTTTTCAAGCTACTCTTACATTGTAGAAATTTTTACTAACCAGAAGTCTGACTGGCAAGGTTGTAAAACTATGCATAATCGCTTATACCCCCCCCCCAAAAAAAAAGCTTACAGAATTTATTTCCATGAGGAAAATAATAATTTTTGGTTACTGTTCTAAAATGCTACAATGTCTCTGAAATGAAAAATCATTTTACGTCCAATTAATAGTGAAGCAAATTTCCACTCTAAATTCTTAAATAATTGTTTTGTTTGTTTATCTTTCCGCCAAGTTTTTTAATGTGTTAACATGGAATCGCTTAAAAAATAGAATCTTGTTTTATTTTGGAACGGTGATCTAGCTAAGAGACTCAATATACTGCTACTATTATTACTATTACTACTACTTGTAAGTTCTTATATATTATAAGTTTAAATATAAAAAAAAATAAAATGGTATAAAAATAGTAATTCTTTTTTTTAATCTATAAAACAGTTTAAATGTATTTAGAATAGATTTTTAGTAATACACTTACATTTTAATGTTGGTAGATGTCCATGTCTTTCAGTGAAAACAAAGCAACCAAAGGTTTCAAGAATTTACTAGTAGTCTTGATGTTCTTCTATACCCAATCAAGCTTAATTTTACAATCAGGCCACCAATCGGGTATGCAGAAACAAATCTCCGAAATCAACCCAAAAGCTCTATTTGTGCCATGCACTAACCATTCATTAAATCTGGCTTGTGTACATGCCGCTCCTGTAGTGATTCACTCTGTTACATTTTTTGCCATACAGGACCGGTTATTCTCGTTCTTTTCTGCATCTACACATCGTTGGGACGTCTTGATTCAGTTGACCGGTCTAAGTATCAAACGGAACGTGGAAAGTAGATGGAATAGTCGAGCAGATACTGTAAATGTTGTGGTCGAAAATTATTGGAAGTCGCCATTGCCCTGGAACAGCTCACAGAAGAAGGAGAAAATGCAACCATAAGATCAGATGCATCTTTAATTCTCAACTCAGTATTGTTGTTTCCGTTTCTTTTATTTCTGAGCCTTTGGAAAACTATTCTCCCAGAAATCAATGATGCCCAGAAGTATCTTCAAGAAAAGGAGCTGGATCTGCAACAAAGTTCTGTCAGGCTGACGGCATTGAGAGATTGCCTTCTTCAGAATAGAGAAAAGATAGTGGACATTGCAATAGATGAGTCATAAAAACTCTGCTCTGAAATGGGGATAAGCATGGAGCATCATATTTGCAAAAAGAAACGAATGCGTGGTGAACGATTGACTGATGCAGCACTGGGGTTTCATACTGAGTAGAGACAGGAAATACTGTCTGTCATAGACAGGTTGACTGAAGAAATATCTTGCAGATTTCAACAAGTTCACAATCTTGCAAGTAAATATGCTTTTCTTACACCGTCAAATCTGCTTGATGATAATTATGATAGTTAGCTTGGTGAAGTTGACGAAGATATAAAAAAAGATAAATTCTTTGCTGAAAGGAAGATATTACAGTATTTTGTGAAAGCTTCAGGAAAAGACAAAATCAATGGATCTATTGAATTTTTGAACTTTATATAGAGATACCACCTTGGGGATTCTGTCCCTAATATGATCTTGCTGCACATTTTCCTAACCCAAACTATTAGTGTTGTCAGCTGTGAGCGCTCTTTCTCAGAACTGAAGCTCATAAAAAACTACCTTCTATCAAAATGAGCCAGACAAGGCTTACAGACTTGGCAATCCTCTCCAGGGAGAGAGAACTTGTCGATAGAGTGAATTTTAATAGTTATTGATAATTTTGTTGAAAAAAAAAATGCGAAAAGTATGTTTGCAAATTTCCAACCGACTTGATGCCTTGTGATAGTTCTCTCACAAAAACTAAATTTATAGCCTTATTTTCAATTTATAAATACATTTATTTAAAAAAAATTAAAACTATTTTTAAAAGGATTGAAACATTAATAACAAATTTCTTAACCCGAGAGATTACACACACAGATTTCAAAAAGCATGGATACAAGACGTTTTTTTTTCTCTTCGGGAGGCTCGACCTCTTAATAATGACATTATGAAGAAAAAGAAAAGAAAACTACATCATACTATCCTCTCCTTAATACAGCCATTTTTTTGTCTGTGAAAATTCGGAAATAACAACAATAAAAATTAAATAAAATGATTTTATCATTTCTTAACCATTTCATGTTTTCAAATGTTCTCCTTTAAATTTATACATTCAAATTTCAAACATTCTCATTTAATGTTTTCTAAAATGTGTGATTTTCCATTTCTTAAATGTTGCACATAAACCGAGCGATTACACACAAGGATTTCAAAAAGACCATATACAAGACGTTTTTCTTTTTTTCTTCGAGAGGCTCGACATCTTAATAATAACATTATGGAGAAAAATAAAAGAAAACTACATCGGACTATCCTCTCTTTGATAAAGCCATGTTATTAGGCAAAAATTCGGACTTTAATAACAAAAAAAAGTAAATAAAAATGATTTTATCATTTCATAACATTTTCTGGTGTCCAAATGTTCTCATTTAAATTTATTATTATTTTTGTTTATTTAATTTAACATTTTTTTTATAATTTGAATTATACGTTTTTGTTTTGAAAAAAAAATATTTGGTTTCTTTTGTTTCATATTAACGTTTACATAATTCCCTTCAGATTAATGCTTACATATTTATTATTATCAAAATTATTTTAAAAAATTGTTAAATTAAATTAAAATCTAAAAAAGGGGAATTGTGTACACATTAATCTGATGGGAATTGTGTAAACATTAGTTCAATGAAAATAAATATTTTGAGGGCTTTTTGGAATTTTAGAAAGTTTTAACAGGTTTTCATATGCCAGCGGGGGGGGGGGGGCAGATAATCATATGTCAGTGGGGAAGGGGCCAAAACATATAATTATATGCCAGCTGGGGGAACAAAACAGGTAATTATATGCCAGCGGGGGGAGGGGGGGCAAATTTTACGACAGCCCTGGGCAGCAAAAACTGATGCTACACCACTGCTACTGTTGTGAGATTTTCGATTCAGGTCTGATATTGTATTTGTCTGTCCCTGTTATGCACTCTCCAAATGTCCCAACTGAAAACCAAAAAAGTTGTATCTTTGCACTCGTGCACAAGTGCCAAGATTCTTTCTAGAAGCATATCAGGTATTTATGGGAGAGACCACATGAAGGTTGCCTACGTCCCTAAGTGAAAATGTTTCTGTAGAATGAACTGAATTTGAACTTGCCACATCCAGGTTGTCAGGTTGTTTTGTTAACCACTGAGCCACTGTTACCTCCTTGCTGCTCATGCAATGGAATAAACAAATATAGGCTGGAATGTTAAAATTGTCGCACTAGAAAAGACGACATGATTCCACTTCCGTTTGATGAAAACTTTTCTTTTTTTTGTTGTAAACCGTCTACTAGTTGGCAAGTTGTGTACAAATTCCAAGAGCAATAGGAGCCTTCTATCACATCTGAAAATGACACAACGTTCAACAAGCAAGATCAGAGATGCACCACTGTACAACTGATGCTCTCTACCGATCCAAGTTATGAAAAGAGGACCATTGCCAGCACCCTCAAAATACAAATCCAGATGGTTTAACGTTTGAGGGCATAACTCAATGCATCGAACGACCTGGACCAAGGAGTTCATTGAAAAGATCCAGGCAAACTCTCTAGCAGCCTATTCGGCAGATTTCTAGAGATTTAGGCATCTTACATAGAGCTGTGAATGCATGTGTGAAGGAGGACTTGAAGTGCTGGTCCTACAGACATCAGACAAGCCAGATCTTGACTGAGAAGACAAAGAACTCAGACTAATCAAGTCTGTAAGGTCGCTCAACAAACTGAAGCATTCAAAGAAGCCAAATATGCTCTGGTTATTTTCAGATGAAAAGAACTCCTGCTAGAACCAAGTGCACAACAGCCAGAACCATCGCTGGATTGCCACGAATAACAGGGACATGCCCAGGGTGTTTAAAACAAAATTTTCGGCCACAGTTATGGTCTTTGGTGTGGTTTCAATTTAGGGTCACATCATGCCACCTCACATCTTCCAATTCGGCTTGAAAGTTAACACAAAAGTTGGATGTACTGAAGAGTGTGGTGATCCCTGGTGCAATCAGGTGACCACTGGCAAACCCTGGGTGTGGTAGCAGAACTGAGCGGCAGCTCACAAGTCCAAGGAGACCCAGGTTTGGCTTCAGAAGGAGTGCTACGACTTTGTACCCTTCTCTTACTGCCCCTCTTCTTCCGACCTGAACCTGCTGGACTACTTTGTTTGGTCAGATGCTGAGAGCATCACCAACATAACCTCCCACAGCATCAAAGCCAGCCTGATCACAGCGTATTCGCCAAGCTCCTGCCAGCGCTTGTGTAAAAGACATGTTACCAGTTCCAGACCCATATCAAGGCTGTGATTGAGGCTGAAGGTGGGTACATTGAATAGATGTCAGCTCTACTACATAATCAAGTTACCTGAATTGATTTTTTTAATAAAAGTTTAAAAATAAAGGTGTGGTGTTGTTTTCTTTAGGGCGAAAATTTTATCGTTCCACTCTGTATATAGAAATCAATTAAAACCTGCATAAATGTTAACATCTGCCTGCGTGCACGTATAAGCTTATACATACACCTACATGGCCATTTGCACACATGTATACCCACCAAATATATTTATAGTTATATAAATGCTCTACACACACACACACACACACACACATACATGATGGCAGCAAACCAGTTTTCGAGTATTGCCATTACTTAATACATTTCTGGCTCAAATGAGGCAGACATGAGCATCACTAGCAGCATGTGCCGGACGGTCACTTCTATGAACCCTCTACAGTCCTGCACATCTGCTGCTGACCGGGTCCAGACTGTGGTGCCCTGACCACCTGCCAGTCCAGACCTTGGATGTCCCAGAGTCTTTATTTCCATTGACGCCCATATCCGCATCAGTCCTCATTGAGTGTCCGTTTGCCGTTTTAGGCCATAGCCAGCCTTTTTGTTATCGAGCTACACACTGATGGTAAAATGTGTATTCCATTACATATCAAGTAATGCCTGTGCTTGAAACTTTTTATAGTGAGGAAAGACTTTGCACCGAGACAATCCCACTCTCTGAACAACTACCACATTGAAACAAAAAGAAGAGCAAGTCAACATCATTGGATGCAGCAGTCGTCACAGGTTTTATATCAGGGTTTTCCTTCTCCTAGAGAGGTTACCTTAACCACGGCTTCGGGGCCCTCTCCACCTATCATGCCACTTTATCGATGACTGGGACTTAGGTTGCTGGGCACCAGAGCATATTCCACATGCCGGTGGGTCATGTATGCCGCAGTTTACAGGGCCTAAGCTCCTCTGGAGGTTTCTGTCAGGGTTACCTCGCCCTTAGCCTTTGATTAAATAACCTTGGCCCACAAGGCAGTGGAGGTCCAGTTATATGGCGCAGGACACTCGCCATTCATCAGAGCCCTGTCTGCGTCGCAGTGGTCACGATGTGCACGTGGGGTTGATTTGTCTGGGAGAAGCACAGAATGATGCTAAAACATCTGTGTGCTTTTAACACACGTCCACACCAGACCTTGATCACCACATACATACATACATACATACATACATACATACATACATACATACATACAACCATGGTCAAAATTATGGAGCACCAATGAAAAATCGAAATTATGATTCACAATTATATATTTTAAGGTTAAAAATAGTTAAATAAACATTAATAAATCTATTTTAACAACAATCCATATTTGGAATGTCCTTCTTTTGCCTTTATAACAGCTTTTATTCGTTTTTGCATATTTTTGGCTAAATTGTTGCAAATGGTAGGATTTATTTTCTCTTTTCCCTTCATAGGATCACAAATTTTCAATGGTCTGAGGATTGGGGGGGGGAGCACTTCATCACTGTAATCACTTTTTTCTCAAACCAATCCATTGATACTTTTGATACATGACATGGAACATTGTCTTTTTGGAAGATTACTTCACTTGGAATGTTATTATTAAATAGTTTAGTCAAAGAGGTTTGGTAAACTTGGTTCAGCATGTTAGTATGAATTGTAGAGTTCATGCTGCTCTCACATGTGTACAACAGTTCAGTGCCTGAAGAAGCCATGCAGCTCCATGCTGCTTTGTTTTTGTTTGCATCATCCCTAAGTTCAGCAGCAAGCTCTAAAGAATTTTTCTTCCTATCTGCAAGGGATGCTCTTTTCGAAGATCTGTTGTAGATTTTTTATGGCTTTTAACTTTTCTTGTTTTTGAAAAACTTTGTTTCCTTGTACCTTTTAATCATTGTTTCCCTCCCTGGCACATTCCATCTTACTGGCAATTTCTACCTGAGAATATCCTTCACCAGATAAAGCAACAATTTGGGCTTTTTTAATCTCTGAAAGCTGCTTTTTTTTAAGCATTTTTAATAAAATATATTATATAGCACTGGCAGAATTTAAATGCTACTTGAAAAATAAGAAACAACTTTTAGTATGATTTTGAATCATTTTGAATATTGGAATGAATTTAGGATGAAACCCAACTAAAACTCTTGAAAGAGGCTTTAAAGCAAATAAATACTACAATCTACTGTTAAATATTTTACATTTACTCTCAACTGTTCACTGCACAATTCTAAACCTTTAATTCTGGAATAGTCTTTCAATTATAGACCCTGTTTTTACATATGATTAAAAAAAAAAATTTTGTAATTGTTACTTTAAGGGTAATTTGACTCTAGCTTTTGGAAATAAAAGCAACGGCATTTATTTCTTTTGATACAACTTAGACTAAATACTTTTGGGGTTTAGTTTTCATTTACTCCTTTTTAATTTGCTTTTATTTACAAGACTTTATTTTTTTCCTGTATTCTTTAAAATATAGATAAAATGTATTTTGGTAACGATTGGTTAGTTGTTTTTGTTTTACGGCATATCAACACTTTTTAGGTTATTTAATACCGAATCCAGTGATTTTGAAGAAAATCTTCTAAATAGAATATATTTTTTTCTTTTTTTTTTTTAAGTCAGTTTCTATTTAACGCATTGTTGGGACCCTAACAGGTACTACCACTCTGGGTCAGAGTGGACCTGGGAGCAATGGCAATTAAGGGGTGGCTCCACACTCCCCAAAGCCCACAAGCTGGGGCCTCACCATCGGATATAGTTTAAGGTCATATCCAGGACGTTTTGGTAACGAGTCCCTCCCCAAAAATGTTAGTAGATGCACCAGCCAAGATGTAGCAACAATCCTCCATGCATGGGTGAAATGTAAGTTTGTAAAAATAAAGAATGCTCTTTGATGTGAGTAATTTTCTAGCACGGTAGAGGGAGCCCAGTTTCTTTGCTTTATATTTTTGTATGTGAATTGTAGATGTTATCACTAGATATAGAAAGACGGATATCCAGGCAACAGCGATGCAGCACTTTCAAAATCTTTTACGGATATCATGTTACAAATGTGGAAGTACTGAACAGGATATGGCAAGCAATTGGATCCTCCAAACACCTCTTGACCACCATGAAAAGATGCAAACTGAAGTGGCATTGAACGTCACACGATCGGCAATCCTACACAATCCCATGAGAAAAGGGAGAAGATGAAGGACAACGTATTGAAGTAGACAGGCCTAAAATTGAGTCACACAGTAGGATAGGGAAAGATGGAGAGAACGTTTGTTGGCATGTCACCTCCAAATTATGCGATAGTCGAAAGTGTAGATTTACGCAAATATTTTTCAAATTATTCAATCCATATTCAGTTTTTTTGTTTTTTTTATTCTTTAAAATATAAATTACTCCATTTAATATTTTATGTATTTTTCCCCCATTTTAGCAGGCTTTTATTCTGACATTATCAGAATACTCGATGACTCTCATTTTTTTTTTTTTTTTTTTCGGTTCACCTCAAACAAGGCATAGGGCCACTTAGTCGTGAGGGGCTACTATTTGGGACCAGATTTGCAAGGATACTATTTATGGAGTTAGGCAGCAAGATGTCTGTTCACATTACACTTGAATTTCTGCATGTTAGTATAGTCAGGGAAGTGGGGGCCCAGGAAGGAATTTTAAAGAGCAGTAGTCCGAGGGTAAAAATTTTTTAAGTAGAAGACTTTATGACATCTACAGATCACTACAGTGTAGGGGTGGGATTTTATGCTTGTTAGGTTTGTCGAGGGGGGTACTAGTACTCGGAGTTCGTCAGAACATTTGCTATTGAAGTACTTGTAAAACAGGCACAAGGAAGCCACGTTTCAGGGATGGGACAGAGGTTGGAGTATTGTTGATAGTTCAGGACCTATTAGGTTAGCGACTCTTTTTTGAATTCTCTCTATGAGTGAGAGACTAGTAGCAGATGCTCCAGCCCAGATGTGGCAACAATACTCCATGCATGGGCGAATCATGGTCCTGTAGAGATACAGGATACTCTTAGGTGTGAGTAGTCATTTAGCACAATAGAAAGAGAGCCCACCTTCCTTGCAGCATCCAAGACAATTGCCTCAATATATTTGTTCCAACGACTAGCAGCAGCCTAGAAAATTGCCTCAATATATTTGTAAAACGTCTAGTCATCCGTTTTTACTTTTACGATCATGCGATTATTGAGAAATGTGATGATATAAACAAAATCTTACAAATTGAAAAGCAAATGAGATTTGTTCACAACGGGAGAGAGTAAGATGAACTCTTTATAAAAGAAATGCCAGAAAAAATTCTTTCTTTCTTAATTTTCTTAAACTCAAGATGAATAAAACTCATGGATAGAAACAAGGAGATTTGTTGTCAGTTTTAAAGGCTTTATTGGGGAGAGAGACTCGTTCACAAGGGGAGAGACCAAAATGAACTCCTTATAAAACAAATACTGCAATCAACTCTTTCTTATTTTAGTTTAAAAATCAGTCGATGAACAGACAGTTCTTGAGGAGATTCACTTAGATCCCTATATTGTATGGACATGTCTTGTCTCTCGGCTTCCCCAATGTGAAATGCCTCAAAACTCTGTGTCGAACATGTGATGCAGTTTCCATTTAACAATTTAACACCTGCTTTTAACATGTTTTGTCTAGGGAACTGACCTCGTAACCTTCGCATCAATCGCACTAGATGCATTGGATCCATCTCCATTTGCTGCAAGATTGTTCTGACATGCACTTAATAAAACGCTCTCAAAATCCATACTAGTTGACATAATCTCTATCAACTTGTCTAGAGCTCCAATATATAACAGAAGTAGTTAAAAATTTAACACTTCATTTTATTTCATCTAAAAAATTAAATATTTTTCTAATCTCTTTACATTTTACAGCTCCTTGCATCAAATGGCTTCGTACCTTGTCTGAAGTGATTTCCATATGAAAATATCACACTAGATGCACTAGGTCCATCATTTGCTGCATGAGACGCTCTCAAAATTTATACTAGTTGACATAATCTCTATCTACTGGCATAGGGCCAAAATATATCACTAAAAGCTTATAAAAACTGGATCCGAACATTGGAGGTGAAAGGAGAGAAGCTTGGTTTTAGATGTTTAAAAAGTACTCAGACATTTTTTCCCCATTGAACAACATGCCAGCATGTCAAGATGTAATGTAGTCACTGGTTCCATCATTTAAATGACAAAGTCAGAACACGTACACATAAAACGTTAAATTTATTTTGTTTTTACTGACGACTCATATCGACGAGTTAATGATGTGTCAGTGTTTAAGCCGTGGTGTAAGCATGACATCAAGGAATGAAATAGCATATATATGCATCAAGATCGAAGGAAAAAAAGAAGAAAAAGGAAAAGACGTGTAGCAACTTGGAAGCATCACAAGCATGTGAGTCTTCTCCTCCTACCCCTTCAAAAGTGAGCCTGTCGACCTGTGGATCCTGGAGAGAATTACTGCACTACAACTTGTAACTAAAAACAAAGAACTGCTATCTGACGTATAGTTTTTATAAAAATAAAACTACTTGATCAATTGACATGTTTTTAGTGGACATCTTTTTTTTTATATATATATATAGGGAGAATTCTTTTAAAGAAAAGATTAAAATGTTGCCTTATTTACGAAGAAAAGAAAATGCATTCTGCTGGCTTTAATTTTGCAATTAATGTCCTTTTTTAAATAGGATTTTTAAGCAGTTCGTTTCAGTAGTATTGCACTTTTAATTTTAATAAATATTCGATTAGAATAAAAAATAATTAAATGCGTAATTATCAAAGTTACATTGACAAGAGAAATACACATACATACACAAAAAATAGTGACACAATTTTATTGATATAGAAAGAAGATCACGGATTGAAACATCCGATGGAGCGTTTGAAATTAAGGTGTGAATAGCACAGAGGGGTCTGAAATTTGAGCCTCGTTTTCAGTTTGGGAAAAGTTAGGTCACGTGGTACTCGGTTGACGATGTCACAGAAGAAAATTAACCCTTCAAATGAACATAGATATTGTGAGAAATTTCACATTCAACCGCCATGTTTCTTGTAGGCCGCCTACACGATTTGTTAGCCGGTCTGTGATTGGTTTAAATTTGAATGTGTCAGGTGATTTGACTTGGTGCCTCTTTAATATTCATGCGTTTATTTTTCAGTCTGCAGAAAGATTCGGTATGGAACAGACTCGTTTCCTGTAGCTGCCACGAAAGAAGGGAGCTATGTCAATTCCTTTATGATGTGTCACCAAACTGTTGGTGAACTAAGGATCACATCTCTACAAATAGAGACAATTTTATAAGGCGGAAATTATCTTAATTATTGGATGGCTTTAAAGATCATTTCTTCACAGTTTATTCCCCAAATAATGGATCTTATCTCAATTCATTTATAGACCGGCGTGTCTCGCATATGCCTAATTATAGGCGCCAACATTCCAGCCGAATCTACCATGTACATTCATGGATCCTTCCAAAGGAACAATGAACAATAGGAATTCATACTAAAGGCTCCATGCGTATGGGGGCAAATCGGGCCACCATTTTGCAAAAGGATTATACCAGAACCGAAGAACTTTCATTGCTGTTTTTTGTGAATAAATTTTGAGTTTAAAGGTATGTCTTTTGTTTGTGGAATTCATTTGCTTCTGCAGGGAGGAATTTGAGTGCGTAGGAAAGAAATTTCTCACAATATTAACAGCATGGCTCATTTGTTTTAGGCATTTATTAGTATAGCCACCTACCTAACTTATTTATAAGTGTTTATTTAAGTCGAAACAGTGCACCCGAAACTTCAAAGAATTTCCATCATCTCATTGTTCTAAGTTAACAACTCAGGCCTACTTGTTTCAAATTTAAAAGAACACCTTAAAATATACAAAAACACTAAAACAGTATGTGTGCATCTATGTTATCGTGCTGGAATAATAAAGTTATTACTTAGAAAGCCATTTTTAATATGGTGAAGGTGTTTTGTAACTATAATGTACTTTCACCTAACAATTTAATAAACAAATATATCGTAAAAACTGAATTTAACTTGAAAATACTATTAAAAAAAAAATAGCGCAGTAACATAGACATATAGGCACCTTAAAAACCTATTTATAGAGAGAAAAGTAACTTATCTTGCCTTTGCCAGCATTTATTTGTTAAATTATTTCAACAAATCCTTACGGTGAATATGACTTAGATTCTTTCCCAAAGCTGGACTCACAACTGCACATTTCCTTTTCAGTTTTTCCGCTTTTCACCTTGTACGTTATATATGCTATTATTTTACGTTATATATGCTATTATTTTATTTCCATCATATTTGTTTGAAACGCATATTCAATTGTTAACATTAATATCTCTGAAAACGATACACATGCAAAGAAATATTGTCGCGCCGTCAAATGGAAAACTTTTCACTAAGTGACCCCCCCCCCCTAAATCAGCCCACCCACTCCCTACTGAATAGATAGCATCTTGGTACCACAAATGCCATTCGACCGTGCAGGGCCAAGGGTAACGACCACCGTGATTTTAGCCTCGAGTGTCCAAGAAAGAAAAAACAAAGGTAAGTAAAATCCTTAACTGTTTCGCATGTAATTAGAGCAAATATTCTTTACATTTCCAGGCATATTGTAACCGATAATTTTTCTCCACTTAAATAGACCATTTCACAGTTTACAATCCCATCTTACTTAAATAATAAGTCAATGCTATAGTAAAGACAAACTCGGTAAAAAAAAGAAGAAATTATGCTAATTTATTTAGAGGATATGAAAACTTTATTTAAGTACGATACTTAATATAATCAGCCATCGGAAGGCAATTTTTTTTTTTTTTTAATAAGAAAAAAAAAAAAAATAACGTTAATAAGATATCAGTGATATCAGTGCCCTTCCTTGTACACTGCCATTTCCTTTCCGGACACATGTTCCGAACCTATGCTCTTGATCCATCATTTCATCAAAATACGAAGATGAGGGGCTCCTTTGTCTTACACAACAATTTATCAGTCTGTACAATTGTCTATAAACTGATATCATCAAAAATTAGATAAGCAGTTTTAAATTTCCTCTCTTGACAAAATTGCCAACCGAAATACAAACGGATTTTCCTTTACGATAGAAGATAGAACTGAAGCAGTATACTTAATATGTACAATACGTGCGTACTAAACTAAACCACCTTTGCTACCTATATATAATCGCCTATACTGAATCCTCATCAGCTCACAACTCTCTGTATCCCCAGACCCTTAATTTCTCAAATCTTATATCACCAAGACATCCTTCTGAATAGATACAAGAATTCTCCTGAGCAGTTCAACATCCAGTGATCATATATCTAATCCTCATGAAATTGCTTATATCACTCTGAATATTACCTTAAATTTTCATTCTATCCCTAAGCTAAGTAGAACACCTCATAATACTCTATTCAACTACTTTTAAAATTAGATAAACCCAGTTGCAATATTAGAAGTGCTTCGTCCCTGACCTAAACTACGGACTTGTACAATAAACCATGAAACTATTGTACCTAAAATTCCTCTCAAAACTGCAAAATAGTGATGCTTGTATACTAAGTACCTCCTATAGATACTTTACCTCCAAGATGACTGCCTTGTCTGTTTTGCATGACAAACCTTTTTATTTTTTACTTAAATTCTCTTTCTCCTGATCACTAACAAATCAAACTGCTCTATTTCCCAAGTTGCCACTAAACCTAATCCGTTTCACGTAACTTAGAGGGGTCCTTGCTCTCCGCCCTTGACCCTAACAGACTCGTAAATCGATACCCATTAACACCTAAAATTTCCTAGGCATGCTCCTGATTATAACTCCTAACCCATAACCAAGCTTCTAAGTAAATACTTACTAGCCATAGTCCTATACACAGACTTAAAGTAATCTATAATGAACAGCAACCATTAATATCTCTTTGTTAAGAGATAGTATTGCAATAATTATTACACAAACTAAACCGGTACTCATTGAAATAAAAACTTCTGGATATTAAGAGAAAGGCGAAGTCATTCTCCTTCGTTGTAGTCTAAAGGCAACTTACTCAAATTGTCTAAAATTACATGCATTCGTATACAATACTACTTATCCATCCATCTATATTTAACTATACTTACAGAATATGCAATAGCCTATATCTATCAGGTATAACTGTACTCCATATCAAATGTTCTCTTGTATCTATACTGAGCATATCTTATCTTTCAGTCTTACTAAATATTTGGTTTGGGCACCAAATCAGAATTTCTAATAGCAAGTACATCACACTCTAACACTTTATCCTAATCCTAAACCTACTAAACCATATCTAACCATACATTCCTAAACTTACAAAACTATATCTAACCATACATTAACTCGTCTCTCTCAATCCAATACTGTAGCAAATTTAGCTGCTTCCACTGCATGAATTTTTACCTATACCCTCTTCCAGTAAAAATGAAAATGGAAGCATAGTAATGCCTTTTTTTAACCACGTTTGAGGAGTGAAAATATTCTGTAGAAGTTAACCTAAATGCCCGATTTTTTCAGGAGATATTAACCTAAATAACCAATAAATATAAACTACCCATGCGGGGTCGCAGAAATACCTGGATTAGGACCCAGGCACGGGGCGAACCCCCTCGGAGCTGATGGACCCGTAGGTCTTCCCAGGTCATTCGTCTAGGAGAAGGAAAACTCTGAAACTAAACCTAGGGGAGGGAGGCCTCTTCAGTCCTGGACGACAACCTTCCTAGAGCTGGTGACTCAAACAAATCACCGGTTGGCAAACCTAAACTGCTTAAGGAGAAGATAGGCTCTGTCTATCGCCCGGCTTTCATACTCCTTCTTTGCCTATTGGCCAGGCGTAGAGGTACTATCACAGGGACTCGTCTGAATCACCCAGTGGTTGACCTTGTTTCCTGACTAGGGCAATGAACGCCGCTTTTCCCCGCTCCCGCCACATCCCATCCCCCTAAACTGGACACAGTGGGGTGCTTCAGTGCCATATATGTCGGTGCAGTTGGACTGGGCTGGCTTTGCCTAACGGATTGAGGGTACCGGATTGACAGTTCCTGGCTGCTGTTTCCGACTGATAGTACAGGAGCCCTAACTCTTTGGTAGCACTTAGAGCGGCTGCTCCATCAACAGTTGTAAAATATCGGGATGTTTGTAGTGCCATGTCGCACATGGAAAGGGACCCTGCACTCATCCCTGGTGGGCTTTCCTGAGGCCACAATCCTGTGGGTGAGGACAGCTGATGGTCTACTTGTATTGCATGTCTGGTATTCTGCACAACTACTTGTCCAGCACCCCCTCACTCACTTACCCTAACTGAAACTTTTAAATAAAATAAAATGAAATGACAGCTCAAGCAAAAGTTACGTTTAAACCAGGACCAAACTCAAAGAAAACCAACCTGCCTCCTCCCTTGAGGCTTGCATTTACTAATATCCGCGGGCTTAGAACTAACTTAGATGATGTTGAGTCATTTCTCCTTGTAAACACCCCGGATATCTTAGCATTAAGTGAAACTAACCTTCACTCCTCCATTCCCTCTAACCACTTTAACATGCCTGGTTATCTTCCACTCTACCGTAAGGACTCGGACAGACATATGCATGGACTTGGAGTCTATATTCGTAACACCCTCCCCCTGACTAGAGAAATAAAACTAGAATCAGAGGACCAGGTCTTTATGTGCTTCAGACTAAATATGCAACACAATATTAGCTACTTGTATTTTCTCTACCGCTCTCCCTCAAACCAAGACTACCCTTATAAACAAAGTCTCAGACAGCATAGATATAGCACTCTCCCTCGATACTAGCGCACAAATACATGTATTTGGTGACTTCAATGTTCACCACAGTAACTGGCTAGGATTCTCTAATCACACAGACGTAGCTGGTAGCGCAACACATAGCTTCTCTATATCCCATTCCCTATCTCAGTTGGTTACATTTCCGACACGTTTCCCAGACCAGCAAGATCAACATGCCTCACTTCTAGATCTCTTTCGTACAACGGTTCCCAATGACTGTACAACAAATGCCCACAGCCCACTCGGGAATGCTGATCACACTGTGATAATGGTAGAAATCAGCCTAAATTCTCGCCCTAAAACTGAAGACCCACTACTCAAAACAACAAGGTATTACAAAAAGGCTGATTGGGAAGCCATCAGGGAGCTCATCAGAGATGTCCCATGGCAAAATATCTTTACTCTTCCAGCGGAACAGTGTGCAAATGAGACCACTGAATGGTTCAAAACTGCTATTGAAGCACATTTTCCCGCACGGAAATTCTATAGCAAGCCCCACTCTCCCCAATGGTTTACTTCTGCTTGTGCAGCTGCCATTTGTCAAAGGCAGCATGCGTTCCACAGATTCAACCGACATAAGTCCAACTCAAATAAACAGAAGTTTATAGAAGCTAGAAATAATTGTAAGAGAGTGATAGAGACAGCTAAAACAGATTACTCTGAAACCACCAGAAAACGTATCGAAGCACAGAAATTAGGAACCTGGGATTTTTGGAAAATCTACAACAGCGTAGTAAATAATGGGCAGTCAACTATTCCCCCACTATGAAACAATCATGAGGTTGCTTGCATGGCAACTGACAAGGCTAATCTGCTTGCCAGTCGGTTTGCCTCAAACTCCACACTGAACTCGGTACACCACTCACTCCCTGATTTTCCTCTGCGAACAGACGCCACACTAGACGATTTGAAAATCACCCCTTCTCAGGTACATGCTATTATAAAAAACCTAGACACCTCAAAAGCATGTGGACCAGATCTCATCCCGGCTGTGCTATTAAAAAAATGCTCTGCCAAGGTTGCTCCAGTTCTGTCCAAACTTTACAATAAATGCCTTAACGAATCTTGTTTTCCCGACTGCTGGAAAACCGCCTCTGTGGTACCAGGCTTCAAGAATTCTGGTGAAAGAACTGACCCACTAAATTATCGCCCCATTAGCCTCCTCCCGCTATTCGCCAAAATATTTGAGTCCTTAGTTAATCAAGCCCTAGTCCAGCACCTAACAGCTGCTAAACTCCTGACTGACAAACGATATGGATTCAGGCAAGCCTGGTCAACAGCAGATATCTTAACTGTAGTTTCTGAACGTATATACCGTTCATTGGATAAAACAGGGGAGGGTAGAGCGGTGGCCCTTGATATATCTAAGGCTTTTGACAGGGTATGGCACGATTGTCTTCTAAGGAAAATTAGATCATATGGAATCACTGGAAGAATTCATAATGTAATTAAATCCTTCTTAAGTAATAGAAAAATCAAAGTTGTCCTCGACAGTCGTACATCCAAACAATATGACATAAATGCGGGAGTACCTCAGGGGTCTATTCTTGGACCTCTATTATTCCTGATATTCATAAACGACCTCCCTGATAAAATTGTTTCGGAGATGGGTATATTTGCCGATGACACCACTCTCTATAACAGATATGAAGGGAAAACAAATGAACACATATCCAAGGAAATGGCAGAAACACTAGAGGATGACCTTCAATCCGTAGTGGAATGGGGACAAAAATGGTTGGTCACATTCAATGCTGCTTAGACTAAGCTTGTTTCCTTCAATAACTACAAGAAACCTTCTCTACCACCAATAGCAATGGCCAAGAACACATTGCCTGAAAGTACTTCTTTTAAACTCTTCGGCCTAACGTTTACAGGGAATATGAACTGGAATAGATACATTGAGAGCATTGCCAAGGCTGCTGCAAGGAAGGTTGACTCCCTCTACCCTGCTAGAAAACTACTTACGCCTGCCAGTATCCTATACCTCTATAAGGCAACCATTTGCCCATGTATGGAGTACTGTTGTCACATCTGGGCTGGTGCATCTGCTACTTGTCTCTCGCTCCTGGACAGGGTTCAAAAGAGAGTCGCCAACCTGATAGGTCCTGAACTGTCATCTAGGCTTCAGCCTCTATCCCATCGACGAGATGTTGCATCCCTCTGCCTGTTCTACAAATACTTTAATGGTGAATGCTCTGACGAACTGCAAACACTTGTACCTCCCCGACGTAACTACCCCCGACAAACCTGACAAGCTACTAAGTCTCATCCCTTTACAGTAGAGATCCCTAGGTGCAAGAAAGCCTTTTACTCCAATAGTTTCTTCCCCAGAACTGCGGGTCTTTGGAACTCCCTTCGGGGATTCTGCTTTCCCAACTGCAATGATATGCAGAAGTTCAAGTGTAATGTTAACAAACATCTTTCTACTCATCTCCCTTCATAATGACCCCGCTAATTAAGTCCCTGATAGTAGCCCCCTGCTTCAAAGTGGCACTGTGCCTTGTTTGGAGTGAAAATTGAATAAAAAAAAATAAATAAATAAAAAAAATTCTTTTTTTTTTATTTTGGGGAGGGTTACAAAGATAGCGCCATGCTTTTCTCTTGCTCAAAAAAGTCGTAAATAAAAAAAATAATGACACGAAAAATTGGATCGGGGGGGGGGGGGACTTTCGTTGGGTACGGGAGCGCTGAAAGCCCGCACGGATAAAAACAAAAACAAAAAACAGAGGAGGCTATATTATTTGCTGTAACACCGTCGAACGAGTACCACGTGACCTAACTTTCCTAAAACTGAAAACCAGGCTCTAATTTCAGACCCCTTTGCGCTATTAGCACCGAATGTAGAATGTAATCAATGGCTTTACGGTATCGACGCCCCCCCCCCCTTTTCTGCACACACACACACACACACACACACACACACATACACACACACACTTAAAATCTATATTTCTAGATTGTTTTAAGGGTAAACTTTTAGAAAAGGCGTGAACTCGAATTAGAAAAAAAAAAAAAATTTTCTTGTAGATTTGTAGTAGGTGTGCCGAAAAAGAGTGAAAACCGTATCCATCGCAAATTTATAATTTTGGAGATATTAATTTACTAAGAGATTATTTTCTTTGTATCAGCTATAATGGCACACACAGACCGAAGAGAAATCACATTTACTTTTTAAAAATTAGCATTTTTTTTTAGTTTCCGTAAATAAAAAGTAAAGGCGGAGTTGTAGTACAACTCAGTTGTACAACCATAACCCCCCCCCCCTCCCACGTAATTTGTAACTTGTATAAGGTTTTTTGAAATTTTTTCTCTGGATTATTATTGATTGGACACTAATTAACCAGATTATGAAAAAAAAAAAAAAACATTATTTCGACATTTGAAATGGGTACTCATTTTTAGTTACAACGTATTTTTCTACCTAACTTGATATGTCTTTAGTGTTTTTATCGTACGCCTCCCGATACATTGCTTCGTCAACATGGGACCATTTCATATCTCCCGACGACACTTCCGTGTTTAGAAAAAAAAATAAATAAATGGGTGACCGATTTACCCGAACGTTGTAACTAAAAAGTGAGCACCCCTTTCAAATGTCGAAATAATTTTTTTTTTTCAATTTTTTTTCATAATCTGATTAATTAGTGTCCAATCAATAATAATCCAGTGAAAAAATTTCAAAAAAACTATCAGTAACGCATGGAGGTGATGGAAGTAAATATCCCAACGCGTCGCATCATTGTATTTGTTTACGTAATTTCTGTTCTTGCGTTCGCGTGTGCAACAGCGTAAAGTGACTTGTCACATTGCGGAGGAATTTTTAGTGGGCATTTTAAATAAGAAAGTTTTTTTTAAAATGTGGTTCATTTTTTGTGTGTTACTGTTACGTAGTTTTTAATGCTTTTTAATTGATCTAAAAAATTAAGTTTTCGTGAGCGGTTTACAAAAACATTAACCGTTTTTTCGTAAGTAACGTGCCGAGAGAAGAGTACTAACATTTCGCAAACATTTCGTGTTTACATGGGGGGTTGGGTGTAAACAAAGAATGTTTGTGAAATGTTACTCTGCTCGAGAAATGTCTGCACGTTACTTACGGAAAAACGGTTCATTAAACTACAGAAGCACCTGTTAAGCTATACAACTCTTATCCCCAAGTGGCCATTGGGCCTTGATAAGTGGTGAACTGGTGAACTAACTCCATGTAAAAAAAAATATACAAGTTCTATAATTGAATCCCCCCCCCCAAAAAAAAATGAAAAATATAAAAATATATTTTTTGTAAACCGGTCGTGAAAACTGACTGACAGCATTATTTCTACTATTAAATGAGGTGAAAACTACTTTTTTTATTTTTTTTATTTTATGAAAATATTTCTTGTGATTTAAAATGTCCGCCCTGCGAAATGTCACGTGACTACAGCCCATGCGTAGCATAAATGAAGTCAGTGAAATGGCGTCTATGCGCGTGCCTCATCAGTCGACCTAAGCTATTATAGCTGATTATACAAGGAAAATAATCCCTTAGAAAAATATTAATATCGCCGGAACTATTAATTTGCGACGGATACGGTTTTCAGATTCTTTTCCAGCACACCGAAATCCCGAAAAACAATATATTTTTTCTACTAGTTTGAGTTCACGCTTTTTCTAAAATAATACCATTTTAAGTGGTAGTATAGTTAACAAGAAAAAGAAAAAAATGGAGTGACAAACAAAATGTAAGCTTGCGGTACCACTAACCCCAAATCCGGTCGGATTAGGGTCAAGTTTTATTTATTTATTTATTTATTCATTTTATTTTTTAAGCCTGCGATGACTGACCATCTCAAAAATTGTTTGATGAAATCGTTTGTGAGAACAATAAAATGAGCTTTTTTAAATACCCCCCCCCCCAAAAAAAAATTAAACTATGAAAAAAAAAATATATTTAAACTATGCAGGTCAATAGAAAATTAAAGTTTTTATCGATTTTGGTAACAATTTTTTTTTTTTTTTTCGTATATTTATTTCTTTTCCTGATAACCATGGCACACTTTTTTGCCGACTACAAGATTATCTTTTTAGATTATTATAATTTTTTGACAAACTCTTTCTTATTTTTAAAACGTACATTCTATAAGATACGAGATGCCTTCTATAAATTTCCAGACTTTTTTTGTAAAGGCATTTAAAATTGTCGTAGACTCTTGAATATTTATTGCTATGCATCTTATGAGATGACTGACTAATTTTTATGATTTCAGGTTCAATTAAACAACTACAGTAGGAATTGGAATACACCCTACTAAAGCCTGATTGTCACAGCTGGTGAATTTCAAAAATACCAAAATTCTGTTTTAAACTTGGGAAAATGCCGCAGAAATGTATGCAATGCTTCAAACTGCTTTTTACAATGTTGCATGAATCGAGTATCAGTTTTTGAGTGGCATAAAAATTCAAGGAAAGTAGGGAGTTTGTGAGGGGTGATGAGAGGTGTGGGAAGAGTAAGGAAGTCAGAACAGCAAAGTTGATTGGCCAAATAAAGAATTTCATGGATAAGGACTGTCGTGTATTTATAGAGAAAATAAGTGTTAAGTGTTTGATGTCAGTGTGGGAACTGAACACACAATTATTTGCAAGGAACTGAAAATGCAGAAGTGAGGAAATCAAAGAGATTGTGACAAGGGTCATTGAAATGCTCACACGAGGACTTCTGTGGGGTCTTGCAGAAGTTGTTGGAATGGTACAACAAGTGCATTGCAACCGGAGGAGATTACTTTGAGTTTCATGTGCCTATACAAAAAAAACGTCTGGAAACTTACTTAAGGTACCCTGTACTTCCAAACTATTTGCCAAGAACTTTGCAGCTAATTCTACCCTATGCAACGAAGACCATCAACTCCCCGCATTTCCTCCTATAACAGACAACACGCTATGCAACATACAAATATCTGTGCATGAGGTCGCCAAGCTAATCAAAAACCTTGATTCCAGTAAAGCAAATGGCCCTCACAGCATTCCAATTATAGTGTTGAAAAAGCTTCAACCAGAACTTGCCCCCATACTTACAAAACTGTTTAAGCGTTGCCCTAAGGAGAAGTGCTTTCCAACACCCTGGAAAACTTCATCAGTATGTCCTGTATTTAAGAACTTAGGTGATAAGTCATCTCCCTCTCGGTACAGACCAATAAGTCTCCCGTGTGTCATGAGTAAGTTGCTGGAATTCATATTAAATAGAGAAGTAGTCAACCACCTCAGCAGAAATAACCTTCTTAGTGACATGCAATATAGTTTCTGTTCTGCTAGATCTACAGCAGATGTGCTAACGGTTATATCTCACAGGATTAGTGAATCTCTCAACAAAGGCTTCTTTTCTAGGGCAATTGCTCTTGACATATCAAAGGCCTTTGATAAGGTATGGCATAAGGGCCTACTTCACAAGATTTCCAGCTATGGTATTACTGGAAATGTTTTCTCAATTATTAAATCATTTCTCTCTGATAGGTTCATAAGAGTAGTGGTTGATGGGCAGAAATCAGAGGCCCACAGTATTAATGCTGGAGTCCCTCAGGGGTCCATCCTGGGCCTAACTCTCTTCCTGATCTATATCAACTATCTCCCAAAACACATACTTAAATCATTCATTGACATCTATGCTGATGACACGACCATCTATGGCAACACATCAAAGGTCGTAAATGATAAAGTTCTCTCTGATTCTCTCTCCTCTGATCTTGAGTGTGTGGTACAGTGGAGGAAGAGGTGGCTGGTTACTTTTAATGCATCTAAAACCAAGTTCCTATCTGTACATCATCAACGCTCTGATCCCCATCTGGCATCAATTGAAATGGATTGCTCTCATCTTGGGGAGGCTCCATGTTTTGACAAGCTTCTGGGTTTCACTTTTACTCCTGATCTGAAATGGAACATCAAGTCTGTTGCCAAGGTCGCTTGGAAAATGGTGGGATCCTTCTATCGCTCCAGAAGATATCTCACTACTGATGCAATTCTCTATCTGTATAATAGCCACGTACGTCCGAGAGTGAAGTAGTGCTGCCACATCTGGGCAGGAGCTGCTAAAAACAACCTATTCTGCCTTGACAGAGTACAAAATAGACTGTGGCTTAGTGGGGGATGCCCTTTTTTCTTCCCTGCACTCTCTCTCCCACAGAAAGATGTTGCAAGCCTGTCTTTGTTTTATTGTTATTTCCATGGCAAGTGTTCATCTGAGCTCCAATCTCTGGTCCCCCTCGCCAATCTTTCACGGTAAATACCCGTCTAGCTAAAATCACTGTCATTAATTTTCCTCACTCTTTATCTGTGCCTAAATCAAAACGTAGATTCCATGAGCAGAGCTTCTTTCTTAAAAGTGCACGCCTGTGGAACTCTCTTCCATTTGCATGTTTCCCACCTGACTACAACTTGGATGTCTTCAAGTCCAACATAAACAAATTCCTGACGAACCATCCCCTTAAGGAAGACACTTTATCAAATCTCCAATACTAACGATTACTACGATACTATCCCATTGATTACTGTACATGCAATAACCCTTATCCCCAAGTGGCTTCTGGGCCTTGATAAGTGGTGACCTCCATGTAAAAAAAAAAAATTGTAACTAGATGCCAATAGCAAGCTAAAAAATGTGATTTCAGTGGCAATGATACTTCCTAGATTTGCGGAACTGCTCTTCAACACAAGGGTAAAGGACACATCGCCTATGCACACAAGCAACAGGGCTCAAAATTGAGACATCATCAGTCAGTTGAATGAAACACAAGAATCACAGCAGATCCTCATATAAGATCAGAGTACGAATAGGTGGAAGCCTGACCAAGTACAAAATATTTGCAAGGAACTCACAGCCATCATGGTGAAATGGGATGAAGGTGGTATGTTAGGTGTAATGAACTCATTGTGTGAAAGAAAAAATAAATCTTATTTCAGCTAACCATAAACTGGGATGCTGAACATTCTTTTGAAAGACTGCTATATAAGTATGTCTATTTATTTTTTTCTTTCAACATGTGATTTAATAGGTTTAATTAGGGTTAATCGAGTTGAGTATCACTCATATCTGTATCATTCAGGAAGTCTCACTTCCCTACCAGATCTAATCATGTAAGTGTTGCTTTTTCTTTCAACATGTGAATGGATGATCATCGCCTGCCCAAGATAGTCCTATATGGTGAACTCTCTACTGGCCGTCGTGACAGACGGGCACCGAAGAAAAGATATAAAGACTCTCTAAAGAAGTCCCTTGGTGACTGCCACATTGACCACCTCCAGTGGTCTGCTTTCGCTGCTGACCGTGCTACCTAACGACGTACTGTCCACCAGGCTATCGCCTCCTTTGAGATCTCCCGCACAGAGAATCTGCAGGAGAAGCACTGCAGGAGGAAGATTCGGGAAGCCTCAGCAGCCACATCTGATGCAACTTTTGACTTCAGCTGCTGTGACCAAACCTGCTTGTCCTGCATCAGGCTCATCAGCCACAAGCATGCCTGCAGTCGACGTGGACAACCCCCTTCATAGAATCTTTGTTTGCGAAGTACAGCTAAGAAGAAAGAAGACTATATAAGTAACACCGGTTCACCCAAACAATCTGTTTTAGCTTGCTCATGAGGTAGGATTGTGTGGCTGGTTTGAATGCAGATAACAGCATGTATTATAATATTTTATTAATAAACTAACCTGGGTGCCCGGCGTTGCCTGGGTGTTTAGAGATGTGTGTTGAGCAAAAAAAAAAAAAAGTGGTAGTAAGTAGGCTCGATCCCATGACGTGAAGGTGGAAAAGAAAGTGAAAGAAAACCTGACGTCTACTCCATGATGCAACTGAAAGTTTGGAAAGTTCAAATTAGGCAAAATCAATCCAACTAATACGATGACTTGCAAAAATGGCTCACAAAAAATCGACCCTGCCTTGTAGAAAATTGCCCAGTTGAGGGTGAAGGAATTAATGTTTTTGGCCAATTTTTCAATATTTTTTGTCTAAGACATTGAGCTTTAAAATGATATGGATCTTGTGAAAATCTGTCGCCTCTGTCAAAGTTTTAGGCATACATACGTTACATTTTTGTTTTTTACATAGGCCACTCAAGGATAAGGGTTAAAGAGTGTACAGTAGTTAAAAGGACAATATAGTAATCGATAGTAACGGAAGTTTGGTAAATTTGTTAAGTTAAGTGGAACGACTCATCAGAAACTTGTTCACGTTGGACTTGAAGACAACCATATTATAGACAGCTGGAAAGCAGGAAACCGGAAGACAGTTCCACAGGCGTGTAGTTTTAAGAAAGAAGCTTTGATCATGGAATCTATGTTTAGGTTTAGGCACAGATAAAGAGTGGGGGGAATTATTTATAGTGTTTTCAGCTAGACGAGTGTTTCTTGTGAAAGTTTGGCGAGGGGGGACCATAGATTGAAGCTCACTTTCCATGAAAATAATGATAAAGCAGAGAAAAACTTGCAACATCTCTTCTGTGAGATAGATGTTGCAGTGAAGAGAAAAGGACATCTCCCACCAGGCCACAAAGTCTATTTTGAACTCTATCAAGGCAGGACAAGTCCTTTCTAGCAGCTCCTGTCCATATGTGGCAACAGTATTCCATACTTGGACGTATCTGGCTCTTATATAGATAGAGAATTACATCAGCAATGAAATATCTACTGGATCGATAGAAGGATCCGACCATTTTTCCAGCGGCCTTGGCAACAGATTTGATGTACGTGCTTCCATTTAAGATCAGGAGTAAGGGTCAAGGCCTGTCAAAACTTGAGGCCTCCCCAAGACGAGAGCCATTCATTTTAATTGATGCCAGATGGAGATCATTTTAATTGATGCCAGATGGGGATCAGAACGTTGATGATGTAAAGATAGAAGCTTGGTTTTAGATGCATTAAAAGTAACCAGCCACTCCTTTCCCCATTGTACAACGTAATCAAGATCAGAGGAGAGAGAATCGGAGAGAACTTGGTCGTTTACTGTCTTAGATGTGCTACCATAGATGGTAGTGTCATCAGCAAAAATGTTTACAAATGATATAAGGATGGGATTTGGAAAATCATTAATGTAGATCAGGAAAAGAGTTGGGCCCAGGATGGACCCCTGAGGGACTCCAGCATTAATACTGTGAGCTTCTGATTTTTGCCCATCAACTACTACTCTTATGAACCTATCAGAGAGAAATGATTCAATAATTGAGAAGACATTTCCAGCTATACCATAGCTGGAGATCTTGTGAAGTAAACCTTTATGCCATACCCTATCAAAGGCTTTTGATATGTCAAGAGCAATTGCCCTAGAAAGGTTGCCTCTCTCGAGAGATTTGCTAATCCTATGAGATATAGCTGTAAGCACATCTGCTGTAGATCTAGCAGAACGGAAACCATATTGTGTGTAACTAAGAAGATTATTTTTGCTGAGATGGTTGATTACTTCTCTATTTAACACAGATACCAGCAAATTACTCACAGGAGACTAATTGGCTTGTACTGAGAGGGGGATGAACGATCGCCTGACTTCTTAAATACAGGGCATACTGATGAGATTTTCCAGGGTGATGGGAAGCAATTCTCCTTAAAACTACGTTTAAACAGTTTTGTAAGTATGGGGGCTAGTTCTGGTTGAAGTTTTTTGAGTACTAAAATTGGAATACCGTCAGGGCCGGTTGCTTTACTGGAATCAAGGTTCTTGATTAGCTTGGCAACATCACGTACAGATATTTGTATATCACATAGCGTGTTTTCTGATACAGGAGGAAATATTGGGGGTTGATGGCCTTGGTCGCAAAGGATAGACAGTGATTTTAGCTAGACGGGTATTTACCGTGAAAGATTGGCGAGGGGGACCAGAGATTGGAGCTCAGATGAACACTTGCCATGGAAATAACGATAAAACAAAGACAGGCTTGCAACATCTTTCTGTGGGAGAGAGAGTGCAGGGAAGAAAAAAGGGCATCCCCCACTAAGCCACAGTCTATTTTGTACTCTGTCAAGGCAGAATAGGTTGTTTTTAGCAGCTCCTGCCCAGATGTGGCAGCACTACTTCACTCTTGGACGTACTTGGCTATTATACAGATAGAGAATTGCATCAGTAGTGAAATATCTTCTGGAGCGGTAGAAGGATCCCACCATTTTCCAAGCGACCTTGGCAACAGACTTGATGTTCCATTTCAGATCAGGAGTAAAAGTGAAACCCAGAAGCTTGTCGAAACATGGAGCCTCCCCAAGACGAGAGCAATCCATTTCAATTGATGCCAGATGGGGATCAGAGCGTTGATGATGTACAGATAGGAACTTGGTTTTAGATGCATTAAAAGCAACCAGCCACCTTTTCCCCAACTGTATCACACACTCAAGATCAGAGGAGAGAGAATCAGAGAGAACTTTATCATTTACGACCTTTGATGTGTTGCCATAGATGGTCGTGTCATCAGCATAGGTGTCAATGAATGATTTAAGTATGTGTTTTGGGAGATCATTGATATAGATCAGGAAGAGAGTTAGGCCCAGGATGGACCCCTGAGGGACTCCAGCATTAATACTGTGCGCCTCTGATTTCTGCCCATCAACCACTACTCTTATGAACCTATCAGAGAGAAATGATTTAATAATTGAGAAAACATTTCCAGTAATACCATAGCTGGAAATCTTGTGAAGTAGGCCCTTATGCCATACCTTATCAAAGGCCTTTGATATGTCAAGAGCAATTGCCCTAGAAAAGAAGCCTTTGTCGAGAGATTCACTAATCCTGTGAGATATAACCATTAGCACATCTGCTGTAGATCTAGCAGAACGGAAACTATATTGCATGTCACTAAGAAGGTTATTTCTGCTGAGGTGGTTGACTACTTCTCTATTTAATATGAATTCCAGCAACTTACTCATGACACACGGGAGACTTATTGGTGTGTACCGAGAGGGAGATGACTTATCACCTAAGTTCTTAAATACAGGACATACTGATGAAGTTTTCCAGGGTGTTGGAAAGCACTTCTCCTTAGGGCAACGCTTAAACAGTTTTGTAAGTATGGGGGCAAGTTCTGGTTGAAGCTTTTTCAACACTATAATTGGAATGCTGTGAGGGCCATTTGCTTTACTGGAATCAAGGTTCTTGATTAGCTTGGCGACCTCATGCACAGATATTTGTATGTTGCATAGCGTGTTGTCTGTTATAGGAGGAAATGCGGGGAGTTGATGGCCTTTGTTGCATAGGGTAGAATTAGCTGCAAAGTTATTGGCAAAGAGTTTGGCTTTGTCTGATGCTAACGAGATTAACTCAAGTCCATCGATGATAGAGCACACGCTTCTGTTCAGGATTCTATTTGCTATTTGCCAAAACTGACGGGAACCAAGCCGTTGCTCAGCTACTTTGGACTTGATGGACTGAGTATATAACTCTCTTGCATTCTTTATTACTTTCTTATGGTTGCTGACAGTCCTGATAGCGGCTTTAGTTTCCATATATCTATTACGTTGGAAGCAGTGGAAAAAGTGATTTCTGTGCGCAATAGCAGCAACACATTTTGGAGAAAATCATGGCTGGCTGTTAGGTTTTTGTTGGAACTTTTTCGAGAGTATGAAACGGTCTATACCTACAATTAACCATTCTGTCAGGTCTGATACTATAGACGACACATCCTTTTTAAACATGGAACGCAGAGAAAGATCCGATATAAATGTACAGAAACTATCCCAGTCAGCCATAGTGTATCAATACACTGTACGATGGAGAGGTACGTCTGGGGACTTATTACATTTCATTTTTATCTTAATTGATACAACTGAGTGGTCGGAAGATCCAAGAGGAGACAGAACGGAAACTGAACATAGTTCGGGGCAAGATGTGAGCAAAAGGTCTAGGAGATTCGCATACTGGCCATAATTGTCGGGCACACGTGTTGGTTCGTAAACAATCTGAGTGAGGTCATAAGCAATGGAGAAATCATGACAGAACCTCTCCTCATCATCAGTCTTGTTTGAGTGGATCAACTATTCCACATTATGAACACTGAAGTCTCCACATACGTGAATGTTAGCTGAAGGATAAGCTGATTGAACTTGGTCAATTTTCTCAGATATGCTTTTAAAGATAGTAACTCCGCTGTTATGGGGGCGATAGAGAGTAAATATAAATGTAATAGTGTGAGCTGGTGCAACCCGGAAGCACATATAGGGTAAGTTAGGATCTTCTCTGGAGATGTCCCTACCACATGGAAAGCCATCTTTAATATAGGCACATATTCCATGCCCATGGCGCTCTTGGGGGTCAGATTTGGAAGTTAAGTTAGAGTATCCTTTAATTACGAACTCATTTAGGGAAATAGTCTGTCCAATTGCGGTTTCGTTTAAAAATAAAAGGTCTGGTACGACAGAAACATTGTGAAAATAACACTCAAGATCAGAACAGTAGTGCAAAGAATTCAAATAGTACAAATGGTCGATCCTCATCTCAAAAATTCAGAAACGAAACATTTTTTTTTTTTTTTTTTGTTTAGGGCATATTTTCGTCTTCCTAATCATCGAATAAATTCCATAGAATCGTCAATCATGATTTTTTGTTTTATCACAAAACAGTTGTAATGTCAAAGACCTCTCTCCCAATTACCATTCTTTAAATTAAAGATTATTTATATAAACCAATCCAACTTATATTTCACTCTCCAAAAATAAGAATATTTCAAGATTTTTGGTATTATTGAAGTCTTGCAACCTAATTCATATTTCTTTAACAATTATATGGAAACAGCATCAAAAGCTTGGCAGCAAAGATAAATGGAACAACAACAAAAATTGGATCAGCTCGAAATATAAATTTAACTTAAAATGATCACCCACTTCTGGACTATATAATATTGACAAGGACATGTAACAAATTAAAAAAAAAAAAAGTCTTGGCATTTTCTTCATTCTATGAAGAGATCAATCACATGTATTTGAGGAAAAGGATTCTACTGAAAATATACATTAAAAAATTCTTATCTCTATCTCTGCCTCTACTTACATATAAAAGATATTTTGTTTATGTGTGTCTATGGACTCTGAAACGGCTGGGCTGTATTGTTTTTTTTTTTATTTTTTATTTCACACAAATGTATTTCATAGGTCTGAGAATATTCTTAGACAGGTTTTGTATCGAAATGCCTTTGATAAGTATCGAAAATCAATAATCAAAGACATCCAATTAAAGAAGGAACAGTCCAATGCTGATTCAAGTTAACACATTAATACAGCAACGTTGGGTCTCTCTGCTAGGTACAAATAAAATGACCACTTGCTTTTTATCGTCCTCATGCTCCTGTTTTTTGGTATTTATGGAACTGAAGTGTTCAGAACTATGGAATGGGCAACATCAGGCAATATCTCACAACTGCTCCCTCTGTGAATTTCTTATGCACTCGAATCATACAATACATATTTAAAGCAAAATAAATTGTTTTTTTTTTATCACTTATGTTTAGATTCATGTTTGGAAACATGGCGCAGATGATAAATCTATGACGTCACACCTCCAAATTATAATTATTTTCTTAAGTTGATCTTTTAATATCTATTAACAAGAAAATCGAAATAGCTCAGTTGGTAGAACCTCTAACTGAAGGACACAAGGTTTAGGTTTTCGATTTCTGATCATAACACATGATTTGTTTGTTGGGAATTTATTGTTTGCTATTTTTCCCCATTGTTAAAAGTAATTAAGATCTTTGATACTTCGAAATGAGAAAAATTTCCCCCACTCTTTATCTGTGCCTAAACCTAAACGTAGATTCCATGAGTAAAGCTTCTTCCTTAGAACTGCATGCCTATGGAATCGCCTCCGTTTTTCTGCTTTCCAGCTGACTACAATATGGTTGTCTTCAAGTCTAACGTAAACAAGTTTTTGATGAACCGTTCCATATAAGTTAACAAATTTACCGAATCTCCATTACTAACAATTACTATATTGTCCAATTTCTACTGTACACTCTTTAACCCTTATCCTCGAGTGGCCTCTTGGCCTTGATAAGTGGTGATGCGTATGTGAAAAAAAAGAAAAGATAATCCTGCAATGGATTTATTATGTTTAAAAAAATTGTGACTGACGGATGGATAGACAAAATCTCTATTATTAAAAGAGTTGCTGAATTGTTTTGATTTTGCAACTATATGAAATGTGCTTAGATTCCCTGGATTGATGCCAAGCTCTGCTGATTACGTCAGACTCCTTATCAAAATGTGAGAGAAATTCAGGACCAGCAAACGAAGACAATTCAACATCACCAGTCTATATCAACAAAGAAACGATATTCTCCATCAACATTACAATGTTCTGAGACACAATGACAGCCAGGTTTGGTAACATCACATCAAAACTAGAGTCCAAAGGGCAACATTTCAATGGTAACATAATACCAGATCATTGCCAGAGACAAGGTAACCTTTTAATGATGTCTTCTGCCAAGAATGAACCCGTGATTACCAATGAAACATTAATTTTTTTTTCCTTCGACTGATAGGAACTTAACTAAAAGAGAAGTAAACAGATTGAAAGGACTTTAGTCAGTTGACTATAATCGCCTGGAAGTATTCATAACAATCAGAAGAGAAAACCAATGGAGAACAGTTAGATCACTTTTCGTTTTTTTTTTTTTGTTTGTTTTTTTTTTCAAAGTTAGAGTTCAACATCGTATCGGGCAGGTTACCCAAACCAAATTGACTCTTTCCCTTCACAGGTCTCTACCTTCCATGGCCTTAGAAAGATCCTCAAGGTGTAGGCCAGTGTCTTCTGTTAATAATTTCATGTACGTCTTGACAGGTCTTCTTACTTTAGTAGTTTTGTGTGTTCAAAATCCCACAGTACCACATCACTGACGACCTCACCTTTTCTTTTGTAAAAATGTCCAGCATATTGTGTTCTTCTTTCTCTTATTACTGAAGAGATCCTGAGCAACGACCATACAGACAATTAATGGTTGGGTGTGTTTTCCAGTTTAAGTTTAACATTGCCCAGAGCATTCTAGTGTAAGTTCCATCGCACTTATTTTCAAGTTTTTTCTGAGAGTCCATGCTGGTGAACCATAAAGCAGCACCGTCTCCACTATGACTCTAAAACAGTGGTGGGATTTTGCTGTTTGTTGGCTTAGTTGAAGGTATTACGTCAAGGGCGTACAAGGGCTTGGGGTCTGTTGGAGCAGCTTCCATTACAATGCTTGTAAAATAGGCACAGGTGCAACATTTCATTGATGGGGCAGAGGTTGGAGTTTTGTCGACAGTGCGGGACCTATTAGATTGGTAACTCTTTTTTTTAACCCTGTCTAGGATTGAAAGACGAGTAGCAGATGCACCAGCCCAAATGTGGCAACAATATTCCATACATGGGTGAATGGTGGCTTTGTAGAGGTACAGGATACTTTCAGACATAAGTAACTTAATAGCACAGTAGAGAGAGAGCCCGCCTTCTTTGCAGCAGTCTTGGCAATGCCCTTATTATAATTGTTCCAATTTATGTTCCCTGTGAACGTTAAGCTGGGAAGTTTGAAAGAAGAGCTTTCATGTAGAGTATTATTAGCCATGGCTATCAGTAGATAGGAAAATTTCTTGTAATTATTAAAGGAAATAAGCTTCATTTTGGCAACACAGGAAATAGAGATGTGTTGAAAGGTCAACCAAGCACTTTGGTTATGGCACAGGATTTAGCTAAGGCCAACAAAAGACTATGGGAATATGTGAGAAATCAAGACCCCTGGAAGGGAAAAAGATAATAAAGGCAGACCCAGTCTCATAAAAGGTATAAATGAGGGATTGGAAGGTAGGGGCAGAAAATACCTTGAAGATGGGGATGAGTGACAAAGATATATTATGCAAAGGCAAGGGTCAGTTTCTAGAAATTGTGAGTTGCAGAGATGTAGGTACTACGGAGAGGTGAGTCATGTGCCTTCATAGGCAATTAAGCAGTGAGAATGCTCCACAGAGATGAGGTTCCTACCATACATAATCGAGAAAAATCTAAAATGGCGGTCAGGGTAGATGGAAAAGGAACGATTGGTCTTAAAACGAATTGTTGCTTCCAGTGCCCATGTCTATAGTAGCAGGCTATAAGGCAGGAAGATGGAAACATTTTAGGGAGTGGAATAGAAAAACAAGAGACAAAAGAATAAAGGACATAGGTGTCTTGTTAACATGTATGGTGTCCATAGGACATGAAGGCTAAAGCACAGATTGCATCGGTATCCCTGTTATGGATGGCGGTGTATCAATGGTTCCATATAAAAAGAAGATTGAGTTCACCAGACATACTGGTCAGCCCAGTTAATGGCAATAAGATGGCGATAGATGGGATGGAGTGGATGCCACTGTGAGTGGCAAGGGCAATTTTAGATGTAATTCCTAACCTGTGCAGTGAGTTTATATTGGGGGAAGATTGATTGCTGGAGAAGAAAGCTCAGTTGAGCTTTGACCCAACCAAATTGACAGCAGGGGGAATGGAAATTTTCCTGGAGTTACATCTTGGTCATAGTGGCACAGACCGATGTGAGGATTTGATGTGACAACGTAAAAAATGAGGAAGCTGTCGTTCCAGAAGAATACCGCCAAAACTACTGCTGATGATACAATGCTCTATAATAGACATAAGGGAAAAACAGATGTATACAAACCTAAGACAAAGCATGGAATATTGTTGACACAGCTGGGCTTGTGCATCTACCATGAGTCTCTCACTTTTGAACAAGGTTGAAAAAAAGTCTAATCCCACTTTATCAACTAAGCTCCAACCCCTGTCTCATCGCCACAATGTTGCATCTCTCTGCCTGTTTTACAAATATTTTCATCGAATGTGCTCTGATGAACTCATAGCACTAGTGTCCCCACCCGACGTACATAACCCGACAAACCCGCTTAGCAACAAAATCACACTCCTTTACTGTAGAGGTTCCTTTAGACTTTGGAATTCCTTTTCTGCTACCTGTTTCCCTGACAGTACTGATATGCAAAAGTTTAAATGTAACATCAAACATGGTCCCAAATAGTAGCCCCCTTACGTCCAAGTAGCGATGTGTCTTGTTTGGGGTGAACGTAAATAAAAAACAAAACAAAATAAAAATGAAAGTAATAATACCAAGCAGTTTATTTATATTGATGGATTTTAATGGCTGACGTGTCAAGCACAAGCATATCGGAAGCGTTTGAAATTAGAAAGTAATAGTTCGGTTGGTTCGAAGATAATTTGAATTAAAATTAAAAGTCAAGTATTATGGTTTCTTTGTTTGTGCTGCTGTGCTTCCCAAACCAAATACAAGCGTTACTTTTACGAAGGGGTGCACCTGTCGTATAAAAGTATAGTACTTCTACAGTTTATCACCGAAAATGGAGATGCCATTAAAATCAGAGGGAGAAATCAGGGTGCATCTACACTTTATTGGCAAAATTGGAGACGCCATTTTATTTCACGCACCTGCTGTGCAAATGTTAGGGAGACACCATTATTTTAAACGATGGCCGAAGCATGAAATAAATTTTAAAAAATTAAACTTCCGGAAAGAACTATGGGAAAAAGTAAATAATTACTGAAAACGGGAAATGAAAACAAAAACATTTACTGTATAAAAATGTATCAAAATATAATTGTAAAAACATTTATTGAAAAGTTTCCGTAAGAAAATATGATTTTAATATAATATATTGTAATGAAAGCAACATTGGATTTTTAAAAAATAGTTTTTTATTTTTTGTTTTTTCGAACAAATAAATAAATTTAAACATGTTATTGATTAATTTGTTGATAACCCTTCAAACTTGCTTTAATTCAATAACATGTTTAAAATTATTTATTTGTTCGAAAAAAAAAAAAAAACTATTTTATAAAAATCCAATGTTGTTTTCATTACAATATTATATTAAAATTATATTTTCTTATGGGAACTTTTCAATAAATGTTTTTAAAATTATATTTTGATACATTTTTATACAGTAAATGTTTTTGTTTTCATTTCCTGTTTTCAGTAATTTATTCACTTTTTTCCATAGTTCTTTCCGGAAGTTTATTTTTTTATTTTTTTTTTTTTTTATTTCATGTTTCGGCCCTAGTTTAAAATAATGGTGTCTCCCTTACATTTGCACAGCAGGTGCGTGAAATAAAATGATGTCTCCAATTTCGGCAATAAAGTGTAGAAGCACTGAAAACAGTATTTTAAACTATGACCGAAGTAGGAATTAAATAACAAAAAAAATTGCAAAATTTGTATTATTAAAATTCTATTTTCTTACGCAGACTTACTTTTCACTACATGTCTTTACAATTATATTTTGATACATTTTTATATAATAATTGGTTTGGTTTTCAAATGGCGCCCTGAAGTTCAATGAAAATGACATGTTCAGGGCCCCTGAACATGTCATTTTCATTTTCTGTTTTTAATAATAAAAAAAATATATGCGTTTCATGAAAAACTTTCCCGTTTTCATTAATTAAATCGAAACATACGAATATATCTTCGCTTTCATATTCGTTATTTACTTTTTTTTCATAGTTCTTCCCTGCGTAATCATTATCTAATGTTTTTTTGGTATTTTATTTTGGTATTTTTTTAGATTAGGTCCACCACAATTTTCTTTTAAATTACGACTTGGATACGTTTTCGACTATGCTGAATACGGAAATCGCATTGAAATTTTGCAGAAATAAGTAGTTATAGAGATATAAAAAAAGTTGTATTATGCATTGTATTCTTTGGCGGCCATCTTTGTTACGCGCGTAGATTTATTTGTGGCGTGCACGCGCGTAAAAAGATGGCCGCGAAAGAATACAATGCATAATACAACTTTTTATATCACGATAACTATTTATGCACAATTTCAATGCGATTTCCGTATTCAGCATAGTTGAAAACCTAAATAAGTCGTCATTTAGAACATTGTGGAGATGGACCTTATCTAAAAATTTACCTTTTTTTTTACTCCGGCCATAGTTTAAAATATTGATTTCTCCGTCTGATTTTAATGACAGGTGCCCGAAAAAAAATGGCGTCTCCATGTTCGGCGATAAACTGTAGAAGTACTAAAAGTATCGTTAACTTCGTGACCCTTTGAAACTCGAAAATAATTTAAGGTATTTTTCTAGATTTGGTCCACCTTCACAATTTTCTTTTAAATGACACCTAGACAGGTTTTCGACTATGCTGAATACGAAAATCGCATTGAAATTTTGCAGAAATAATTAGTTATCGAGATATAAAAAGTTGTATTATGCATTGTATTCTTTGGCGGCCATTTTTTTATGCGCGTGCAGTGTCAGTCATAGATGAGTAGATTTGTTTATGGCGCGCGCACTCGCGTAAAAATGATGGCCACCAAAGAATACAATACATAATACAACTTTTTATATCTCGACAAATACTTATTTCTGCAATTTTTGCATTCAGCATAGTCGAAAACCTAGAAAAGTCGTCATTTACAAGAAAATTGTGGAGGTGGACCTAATCTGAAAATTTACCTAATTTAAAATTTTTGCTTACTTCCAATTTAAAAGATACATAAGCACAATGTTTCATTTATGCCCTAAAATCAAAGGAAAACGCGAATTATGAACTTTCTAGTATTTGTCTATCTGAATTTAGTTAAAAATAGTGACGGGAAAATGAAAATGGTAAAAATGGCGAAAGTGATAAAGAAAGGAAAATGGCAAAAATTAAAATAATAATAAATGAATACATATCTTACAATGAATTTATTAAACTCTTTTATACAATGCAAATACATAAAAGGAAAACATGAGAAGTTTGTCAGATTAAAAAGAAAATTCAGCAACTCTCCTATAAGATTTTATTTTTTAAGCGATTACGTCTGAACACAATGAAAAATTTGAGTGGAAAAAAATCATCAATCTATATATTAATACTTGAGCGTGTGTGTTATTTTCTGTGTCACGCTTACATCCGGGTCGTTTAATTGTTATGTACTTCCATTTCTTGTCATAAATAATTTTACTAAGAATTATTCATAAGTTTTGGTTTCGGTTTCGATTATAGCTGATGGCACTACTCCAGTAATCTAATTTTTTTTTATTTAAATAATTTCATCAAGAATTTTTCATTAGTTTTGGTTTCAGTTTCGATTATGGCTGAAAGAAGTCAAGTTATATATATATATATATATATATATATATATATATATATATATATATATATATATATATATATATATATATATATATATAAGTAAACG
This sequence comes from Euprymna scolopes, assembly GCF_053919585.1. Classification (NCBI taxonomy): domain Eukaryota; kingdom Metazoa; phylum Mollusca; class Cephalopoda; order Sepiida; family Sepiolidae; genus Euprymna; species Euprymna scolopes. The sequence goes on along the minus strand of NC_136487.1, from coordinate 10,690,629 downwards.
TGTCTGTGTGTCTGTGTACTAAAATTTCAAATATTTAGACCCCAAATTGTCGGAGGAGTTTGGTAGAGTTCTCAAAGGTCAAATCGTTGAACTTTGACCCCTTAACAGCCAAATTTCTGGCCGAAAATCGATCACATAGATTTTCCCAAATCTCAGTACCCAGTATATCAAATTTCGAGTCTGTAGACTTCAAATTGACAGAGTTCCTATTTACAATACCTCCCCACGGGACAGAGTTAGACACCAGGGTCGTTTTTTAATGCGGAGAAAAGGAACAAAAATTACAAATTGTCTCAGTCGTGAAGGATTTCTCCTCCACTGACAGAGAACAAGCAATTGAAGTGCAGCATCTGAAGAACAGATACTACACTGTAATCTCGGCCCAAAGGCCAGAAGAGAGTTTTAAAATTGACAGAGTTATTGCGTAGGGAAATGTACACAGACACGTTCACTTTTATAGATATATACTTAAGAGATGTGCATGTTGCCCGAGTGTCTAAGATTGATTTTCCTCATTCCTACACTAAGAGATTACGGTTACGGAAAATGGTTCCATAATATTACTATATCTCCCTTACTAGATAGAAAAAAGAAGCATTGTTCAGATAATTATTATGTATATTAGTACATTTGTTGCTTATATCTTTTGGGTCTATGTATTTCACGACCAATTCAGCCTCACCATCAGCTTGAAGAAAACCCAGATCATGAGCTAAGGAACTTCCTCATCTCCCATCATCACAATGAATGGACAGTGCTTAGACGGAGTCCATCGATTCCAATATCTCAGGTCTACAGTCTCAGACAACCTATCACTTGATGTAGAATTCAACAAATGCATCGGAAAGGCATCCACCACTTTTGCAAAATTGACAATTTGAGTGTGAGAAAATAAATAAATAAATAAAATAATAAAAACAAAATAAATAAATAAATTGTTCCGATAATTGTTATGTACAAATAATACGTTTTTGGTCTATGTATTTCACGACCACTTCTTGTTATGTTATGTTTTTTTTTTTACAAGGTAGTCACCACTTATCAAGGGTCGGAAGCCACTAGGGGATAAGGGTTATTGCGTGTACAGTAATCAATGGGATAGTATCGTAATAATCGTTAGTAATGGAGATTTGATAAAGTGTCTTACTTAAGGGGCGGTTCATCAGGAATTTGTTTATGTTGGACTTGAAGACATCCAAGTTGTAGTCAGGTGGGAAACAGGCAAACGGAAGAGAGTTTGATTGTTTTGGAGTTAATTAATTGTCGATTGTTTTGGAGTTAATTAATGTGAGATATTGTTTGTGTTATTGAGTCCAGTTTGTGATGTGATTATTGAAATGATGAACCAGTTTATGGGTGGATGTTTCATCTGCTCTTATTTGGATTCTGTTTTGTCTTTTTGAAGATGAATCTGGTAGTTGAACGATGTACGATCTCCGTTCTGCATATTTACTCAGAACCGTTGTTGGTTTCTATTTCCTTGTTTGGTTATCTGGTGGACGTACAGTACGTCCAATGATGGAGTACTGTTGCCACATCTGGGCAGGAGCTGCTAGAAGCAGTTTATCCTGCCTTGACAGAGTTCAAAATAGACTTTGTAGCTTAGTGGGGGTTGCCCTCTTCTCGTTTCTGCAACCTCTTTCCCACAGAAGAGATGTTGCGAGCCTGTCTCTGCTTTATCGTTATTTCCATGGCAAGTGCTCGCCTGAGCTCCTATATATGGTCCCCCCTCGCTAATCTTTCACGAAAAACACCTGTCTAGCTGAAACCACTGTCAATAATTTTCCCCATTCTTTATCTGTGCCTAAACCGAAACATAGATTCCATGAACTAAGCTTCTTTCTCAAAACTGTATGGCTATGGAACTCTCTTCCATTAGTTTGTTTTCCAGCTGACTACAATTTGGTTGTCTTCAAGTCCAACGTAAACAAATTCTTGATAAACTGTCCCATTAAATAATCCAATTTACCAAATTTCTCCTACTAACGATTACTAAGAAATTATCACATTGACTACTGTATACTCAATAACCTTTATCATCGAGTGGCTTCCAGGCCTTGATAAGTGGTGGCCCCCCTTTGTAAAAAAAAACAAAAAAAACATATTGTCCAGGGACAAGTGCTAGTATATGATGAGCTGTTCTGTCATATATTTTCTGCATATCCTGTCTATGTTCTAGTTGTTCATGGATGATATGGTCAGAGTTGGGATCTCTTCCTGTTTGCTTTGCTTTGCATTGGTTAATGTTTTTTTGACTGTTTGAATTTGTCATTCGATCTTGGGAACTTTGGAGATGATGTTATGTGATGGAATTGCCATTGTTGAACAAATTCTTTGAATGCTTTACTGGAATATTGTGGTCTATTGTCACTAACAACTCTAGTTGGATTACCATGTCCAGAGAAAATATGCTTAACTGCTGAGATGACCATACTACCTGTAGTCAAGCCAGTTATTTTCCATATAATTGGAAATTTGTTGTAGTAATCAGCAATTATTAGGTATTCTTGATTATTATATTGAAACAAATCAACGCCAACAACGTCCCATGCTCTGCTAGAAATGTCATGTGGCTGCAAATTTTCCTTTCTCATGATATTGTTTTTGACTACATGTCAAGTTCCTGTTTTATGCTGTCTTTTAGGGCAATTGACGTTTTTATAGGCGCATCAATGTGTGAGTGTATGGTTTTGTTGATCAATAGTTTTACAGACCCAGGCATGAAGTCAATTTTATCGAACCGGTTTGGATACATCTTTGATTGGTGTTACTGTAGCCACGTGGTGTGCTTCTTCCTTTTTGACTGTGTAGCGAAGGATAATTCAAGCTGTTCTAGCAAGGGTAGTTCTAGAACAGCTGACCCTTGCGAATCTACAATGTAAAAATTGTTGCCGTGCCAGTCTGCTTCACTGTATTTACATGGTATGCTGATGATACCATAACATTTTATTGGAGTGTCATTGTATGATATCAATTTCCTGTCTCTTGTTTGTTTTTTTCTATATTTGGAGAACTACCAGCATCTAATTTCTCTAGAAACATAGGAAATGTAGAACTGGTAATGTGTTTCCTTGGATTCTGTGACATTTTTTCCGGTTTCTCCACTTTTGTCAGCTTTACCGTTGTCATTTTTTACCCTGCCATTTTTACAAGCACTATCTATATATATCTACATCTATATCTCTCTTCCTCTCTCTGTCTCTGTCTCTCTTTCTATCTATCTCTCTTTATATATATATATATATATATATATATATATATATATATATATATATATATATTGAAAATATGAAGGGGGAAAGACTTATTTTTTATATTCATGATTAAAAGAGAAAAAAATTGAATCTAGGGATTTTATTTATAATTAAAAGGGAAAGAAACACACACAAAAAAATTATACATCCTTAGAAAAATAAGGAATGGCACTTATCTACCAGTGGATGCTCTAAGTAACACATTGTGGTCTTAAACTTTAGCATTGACTCATTTACCATTTTGAGTCGTGCTCATTTGAACTTTCATTTGAAAATCTTGGACACTGTTCACGTTTGTTTGAAGAGACCTTCTCTTTGGAAACAGAAGGAATGTCTCTTAGGTTTGAATGATATCCTAGAATTGTATATAGATCTTAGTCCAGTTTTATTTATATATGTAATTTCTCCCTTGTTTTCTTTTTTCCCCCTTAATAGATAATAACGCTGCTTTAATTTTAAATATATAGTGTTTTCATTATTTTTTTCTCTTCATTAATAGATTATAACACTGCTTTATTTTAGTTGATATAGTTTTCCTTGTGTTTCTTTCCCTTTTAATTATAAATAAAAATAAATAAAATCCCTCGATTCAGCTCTAGAGGAGTGAAAACGAAACTGATCAGATGGCCATTTTTGTTTTTGTTCTACTTTTTTGTCTTTTAATCATGGCTATTAAAAAATAAATCTACCCATCGTAATTGCAATACTGAAATTTTGTATTCTAACAAATATATATTTTCTTACAAGGGAGTCAAGGCGCAAAGGCCACTGAAGGGTAAGGGTTAATGAGTGTATGATGGTCACTGAGACAACAGCATAGTGATCGTTACTGAAAAAAATTGATGAGAAATTGATTATTTTAGAGGTTAGCTCAGCAAGAGTTTGTTTACGACCATATTGTAGTCAGCTGGAAAGTAGGCTAGCAGAACAGAGTTCGATGGGTGGGCAGTTTTAGGAATTAATCTTTGTTCATGGAATTTGCGTTTAGATTTAGGCACAGATAGAAAGTGTGTGTGGGGGGGGTGATGGTCATTGTAACTAGACGAGTACTTTTTGTGAAAGTCTGGCAGAGTGGGGGAAACTATAGATTGAAGCTTAAACGAGCACTTGTCATGAAAATAATGATAGAACAGAGCCAGACTTGCAATGTCTCTTCTGTGGGAGGAGGAAAAGGGATCACCTACTAGATTTCGAAGTTGGTTTTGAACTTTTCCAAGACAGAATAGTATGTCTCAAGCAGCTCCTGGCCAGATATGGCAACAGTACTCCATTTTGCTCTCGTATAGGTAGAGGATTGCGTTAGGAGTGAGATACCTTCTGGAGCAGTAGAATTACACAACCATTTTTCCAGTGACCTTGGCAACTGATTTAACATAAGTCTTCCATTTCAGCTCAGGAGTGAAAGTCAGTTTCAAAAGCTAATCAAAGTAAGGTGCTTCTTTGAGATTTCTATGAGCCGTTCATATCAGTTGGAGCCAAGTAGGGATCAGAGCATTGGTGGTGAAAAGATAAAAGCTTGATTTTGGATGCATTAAAATTATGCAGGGACTTATTCCCTATTGCACCGCATGCTCAAGGTTAGAGGAGAGAAACTCAGAAAGGTGTTGGTCGTTGTTGGCCTTTGAAATGTTGCACTAGATAGTAGTGTCTTTTGCATATATATTGATGAATGAACTTTGAATCGGAACTTAGAATTGGGAGATCATTGATGAAGATGAGAAAAACAGTTTGACCCAGGATGGATCCTTGTGTCACGTTAGCATTAATACTTTGAGCTTTGGACTTCTGTCCATCAGCAACTACTTGGATGAACTTATTGAAGAGAAAAGGTTCAATAGTTTAGAAAACATTTCCAAATATTTCATAGCTGGAAATCTTGTGAAGTAGATTTTATGGCAAATCTTATCAAATGCGTTTGATATGTCAAGAGCTATTGTTCTAGAGAGGAAACACTCATTAATAGATTCATTGATTCTATGTGAGATTACAGTTAAGACATCACAGGATGGAAACCATATTGCTTGTCGCTGAGTAAGTTGTTTTTGCTGAGGTGGTAAAAAATTTCTCTATTTAAAACTGATTCAAGCAACTTACTTATGATACACAGAAGACTAATTGGTACTGAGATGCAGAAGACCAATCTCCAGATTTTTTAAATACTAGGCAGACTAATGATGTTTTCAAAGGTGTTGGGAAGTATTTCTCTTTTAGGCATCGATTGAACAACTTTGAAAGAATTGTTGCTAGCTCTGGTTGCAACTTTTTGAGTACTATAACTGGAATATTATCGGAACGAGTTACTTTGCTAAACACATACACGTTTCAAGGTGTCTTAGAATGCATTTTCAAAAGCAAATATGATCAGAGCAAGAACACATTCTTGTTTAGTTCTATTTTACACTTCAAATGGTTCTTGTGACTTGCAACACAATATCCAAATTTCCTCAACCTACAGAAGAGTAAATAGAACAGCCGATTTATAGACAGCTACTTTTACTTTCAGAGAAAGATTATGGTTATTCCAGAGTGTGTGACACAATCTACTAAATGTTTCACTAGCTTCTTTTTGTTGATTCTGTTATTGGATATGTTTTTCAATTTTTCCATCATCAGACAAATAAAGCCAAGGAATAGATAAAAGAAGATTCGATTATCAAAGCCTTGTTATCAACATTAGTTGTTAAGAGGTTAAAGAGTTTATTTTCTGCTGGTGAATTCAGTCTTCATTTTGCTAATTTTAAGACCAAAATCCTTACATGCATCAGAATAGCAATTGAGAATGTTCTGCATGTTCCCAAGACTATGGATGACAAAAGCACAGGCATCAACAAAAAGCAGATCAAACAAAAGTCTGGGTTTTATCTTTGAACCGTTGCTGGTTAAATAACTCTTGATCGATACTAAGAGAAAAGCAAAAAGCAAATATGATCAGAGCAAGGACACATCCTTGCTTGGTTCTATTGGACACTTTGAATGATTCGCTTTGTTTTCAGTCAAACTATACTGATGCCATCATTCTCCGATGAAAGACAATCACATTCAATATCTTGTCTGGAACACCAAGCTTCTTCAAAATAGTCTACTGGGCATCTCTGGAGACGGTATCAAATACCTTAGTGAGATCAACAAATGTAACAAGTCTTCATTTTGCTCCCTTGCTTTATCTAGTAGTTATCGCAAGTTGAATATCATATCCACAATGTCTCTTCCAGATCAGAAACCACATTAAATTTCTGGGAGCACAGTTTTACAAATTGAATCATTGAGTTTGTTTAAGATTACATAAGCTAGAAGCTCACCAGTAACAGATAAAAGAAACTTTTTTTTTTTCACAACCTCCACCAGTAGTAATTTCTGAAGCAAACTTGTCAACAAAACAATTCATTACAAACATTTAGCAACGAGCCACAGCAACTTAACGACTTCAAATTCCACTAGAATAGTTCAAATTTAAAGAAATTTTCTACAATTCTATAAAACAAATTTGAGCACGTAATAGCAACAAGCCTTGTGCAGACAAAAGCGGATTTTTTCAAACAACTGTCACCGATGGACATATTCAAAATCCTCACTATTTGGCATTTTCTACTATACGACTTGCTGTCACAGACGGACACATATAACAGAACCTTTCTTTATTTCAATAAAAATTTTTGGTCTTCTTCTGAAAACCAATCCAAACAAGGGAGTATTTGTAGCAGATGAAATTGTAATGAATACAAGCAGGAGCGAATTCTTGAGACTGGAGATTTTGAATACACTTTCTTCCTGAATGGTCCAATCAGAAGTTAGCTCTTAGTCACATGACTGAGTTTATAAAAGGTTAACCCGGCAACACACTCTCTCTTTTTCTTCCTAGATCTTGGCCAGACAACAACTCCACATGGAACAGATCTGTTCACCCCCAACTTCGCTTTTGGGACTCAGCAAAACTTACTCAGCCTCTGGGGTGGGGTTCGATTAAGACATTAATACAAACAAGCGAACATGACTATTTCCACAGATCAATGGACCTCAATGGCTATCTCCACATATGGACTTCAATGCGGTCGACACGCAAACTTTCTTTCTCATCCTACAGTGATGTCTCTAATCTTTTGTGAGCCCGTTTCCACTACTATTATAAACACAAGCACACATGAACACTATTTTCTTTCAACAACCCTGTCTATTCTTTAATCTACATCTCTAGACAGAAACTCTTTCCACGACTAACGAGTTTCCTTATTCTTACTAACGAAGATGACTAATAAAGCTCTTTTTAAATGTTAGAATGAGATTTCTTGTATTCCATTTCTGCATTTTGGTGATTCTCGACAGATTCCTCTATGGTTCTCACACTATTACAGTCGGGTATAGGCTAAAGTACTCATATCCTCACTAAATCTTCCATGCATATGGTTACAGAATGAAGCAAGAACGTCAGTTGTTTGGCAGGTTAGTAGAAAGCATAAAAGTTCAACAAAGCAAGAAAAATGGGAAGGAGAACACAAAATCCAGTGAATTGAGTTTCATTATTTTTTTTTTTTTGGTTTTTATTTTTCTTTACAACAAGCAACAATACTTATTTATTTATTTTTTTTATTACATTTTCACCCCAAACAAGGCACATTGCCACTTTTTTTTTTTTTTTTTTTTACACAGAGATCACCACTTATCAAGGCCCGGAAGCCACTCAGGGATAAGGGTTATTGCAAGTACATTACGTTAGTGTGGAGATTTGATGAAGTGTTTACTTAAGGGGGCGGTTCATTAGGAATTTGTTAACATTAGACTTGAAGACATCCAAGTTGTAGTCCGGAGGGAAGCAGGCAGACGGAACAGAGTTCCACAGGCGTGCAGTTCTAAGAAAGAAGCTTTGTTCATGAAATCCGCGTTTTGATTTAGGCACAGATATAGAGTGGGGGAAATTTTTCACAGTGGATTCAGCTAGACGGGTGTTTTTCGTGAAAGATTGGCGAGGGGGGACCAGGGATTGGAGTTCAGACGAGCACCTGCCATGAAAATAACGATAAAACAAGGATAGGCTTGCAACGTCTCTTCTGTGGGAGAGGGGTTGCAGGGTAGAGAAAAGGGCATCCCCCACTAAACCACGAAGTCTATTTTGTACTCTGTCAAGGCATGATAGGCTGTTTTTGGCAGCTCCTGCCCAGATATGGCAACAGTATTCCATCCTTGGCCGTACTTGGCTTTTATATAGATAGAGAATTGCATCAGTAGTGAGATATCTTCTGGAGCGGTAGAAGGATCCCACCATCTTTCCAGCGACCTTGGCAACAGACTTGATGTACGTGTTCCATTTCAGATCAGGAGTAAAGGTGAAACCCAGAAGCTTGTCTAAACACGGGGCCTCACCCAGACGAGAGCCATCCATCACAATTGATGCCAGCTGGGGATCAGAGCGTTGATGATGTAAGGATAGGAGTTTGGTTTTGGATGCATTAAAGGTAACTAGCCACATCTTCCCCCACTGAACCATGCGCTCGAGATCAGAGGAGAGAATCAGAGAGAACTTCGTCATTTACAGCCTTTGATGTGTTGCCATAGATGGTCGTGTCATCAGCATAGATGTCAACGAATGATTTAAGTATGTGTTTAGGGAGGTCATTGATGTAGATCAGGAAGAGAGTTGGGCCCAGGATTGACCCCTGAGGGACTCCAGCATTTATATTGCAGGCCTCCGACTTTTGACCATCTACCACTACTCTTATGAGCCTATCGGAGAGAAATGATTTAATGATTGAGAAAACATTTCCAGTTATACCGTAGCTGGAAATCTTGTGAAGTAGACCCTTATGCCATACTTTGTCGAAGGCCTTTGATATGTCAAGAGCAATTGCCCTAGAAAGGAAGCCTTTGTCAAGAGATTCACTAATCCTGTGGGATATAACCGTCAGCACATCTGCGGTAGATCTTGCAGAGCGGAAACCATATTGTGTGTCACTAAGAAGGTTATTCCTGCTGAGGTGGTTGACTATTTCTCTATTTAATATGGATTCCAGCAACTTACTCATAACACAGAGAAGACTTATTGGTCTGTACTGAGAGGGAGATGACTTATCACCTGAATTCTTAAATACAGGGCAAACTGATGAGGTCTTCCAGGGGGTTGGAAAGCACTTCTCCTTAAGGCAGCGCTTAAATAGTTTCGTAAGTATGGGAGCAAGTTCTGGTTGAAGCTTTTTTAACACTATAATTGGGATGCCATCAGGGCCAGTTGCTTTACTGGAATCTAGGTTTTTTATTAGCTTGGCGACCTCATGCACGGATATTTGTATGTTACCTAGCTTGTTCTGTGTTATAGGAGGAAATATGGGGAGTTGATGGCCTTCGTCGCATAGGGTAGAATTAGCTGCAAAGTTCTTTGCAAATAGTTTGGCCTTGTCTGACGCTGACGAGATGACCTCTGGTCCATTGATAATGGTTGGGATAGAACGCACACTTCTGTTCAGGATCCTATTTGTTATTTGCCAAAACTGGTGGGAATCAAGACGCTGATCAGCTACCTTGGATTTAACAGACTAGGCATATAGCTCTCTTGCATTTTTTATTACTCTTTTACATTGGTTGCTGGCAGTCCTGAAAGCAGCTTTAGTCTCAGTGCACTTTGGTGTAGGGGGCTATTATCAGGGACATAAACTATTGGGGTACTATGTAGGAAGTTGGGCAGTAAGATGTCGGTTCACGTTACACTTGAACTTCTGCATGTCAGTACAGTTGGGGAAGCAGGGAGCCAGAATGGAATTCCACAGTCTAGCGGTTCTGGGAAAGAAACTTCTGGAGTAGAAAGCTCTCCTATATCTAGGGATCTCCCAGGGATACTGCATAGGGATACTGCAACAAAACACGATATCAACAGAAAGAAATAATAAAAAAGTATATGAGAAGAGTGTCTTTCAGAATTCTCAGTATCAGGAAGGTCCATCGGGGCTTAAATTCACAAGAGCTCATTGGAAGGATCATCAGGGCATAAAGTCACAAGAAAGAAATGGGCAATCAATGACTTCTTCAGTCAGAAGAATTTCTTGTAGAGCGAAGTATAATTGTAAGGAGGAATACAACACATGGGGATCAAGCATATGGCATGAATACATTAATTTCAAAGTCGCTTGAATCCGATTAACATTGAATATAATACAGGATTTTCTTTTGTTTCTTTTTTTTTAAAAAAGAGAGAAGGCACCAACCTGTCCATTGGGTAATCCACATAGGAGATATTAATCCATATATATAGATGGTTCATAGGAGGTACGAAACCCTATGCTCTTTAAGGCAGAGTCTGTCCAACAGGGTTCGGCGCAAAACACTATAAGAGTCCGACTACAATGAATGTTCGCTGGCCTTCATGGGGTGTCGTGTTTATTGCTTTGAGTTGTAATGAATCCATTCCTCTAATTCTGTTTGGATTGAAGATATTGTTTCATATTTCTTCCTCCTTCTTCCATAGTCTCAGTATTCCCAATTTAAGGCCTTGTGTCATCAAGTTAGTGACCCGACTTCTTCATGATTACATACATGGCCGTTCGGTGCATTTCTTAGTCAAGCTATCTGACTGGCATATATTAGCGTCCTTTCACATCCGACACAATAAAAAAAATGATGAAATCTTTTTTTCAAGTCGCATGCATGTCAATCAAACTGATAAAAGTCGCTGATTGCCTAACTGTATCTACATGTTTCAGTTCCCTTCTTTTTTTTTTTTTTTTTGCTTATGTGACACTAATGCTTTTTCTTATGGCGACAGAAAACTCCAATTCTCAGAGCACCTGGTTTTTCCCAGCGCACGACCATGGCAACATTCACATTTATTTCCTGTGTTTAAATAGGATCATAGTTGAAGCATCTTTGAACGGCTGTAGCATAGTACCAAGTTCCCATATTGATAAAAACAGAGCATTCAGTTTCCTGATTTCTGATATTTTCTAGAAGTGTAACCCATGTTTAGTTTCAGAACAGTTTCCGATGGTTTGTTGTTCTAAATAAGTCTTGAGAGGTGACTGGTTTGCAGTAGACAATTCCGCAGATCAAAAGATTCTTACCGTGTCGAGACAGAAAAAACATGCAAAATTGCTACAGAAAAGGTTTAATATTTATGGAGCAATTCTGGTTTCTGATTGGTTGGTAGCAGAATGTGAATTAATTCGATTCGTCAGTTCCTAGCAGCATTGTTTATAAACAGAATCGCCCGACTGTGTGGAATCATACCCCATTATACTTCCAAAATATTGCAACATATTTTATCTTTTATTATGCCATTTTGCATAAAATGGCATAATAAAAGATAAAATAAAAGGTAATTGCAACTTCCTTTCTGATTTTCGGATTTTGTAATCATTCCCAAAAGCATTTTATTTTCTTTTGGTGGATTGATAGTTGCTATTTCTTATGATGAGTTAAGGGAAAAATAGATTCATTGATTGATATAATAATTAAAAGAATGTTTTGTGCTACGAAAAAGTTGCTGTCAAGAATTGTAAACGTCAACATAATTAAAGGAATAAATTGTAAGATGGTCAATGTCATGAAATTTGAAATATAGACTTTTGTCATTTGTTTGTTTTATTTATATAAAATTAATCTGAAAAAATAAATTTTCAATAATAAGACAAATCTATCAAAAAAAGCTTTCCCCAATCATTCTGTATGTCTGTGTTTTTCTCTCTCTGTCTCTCTCTCTCTCTCTCTCTCTCTCTATATATATATATATATATATATATATATATGTGTGTGTGTGTGAATAAAAAGGAAAAGCCTAAAAGAGTAAAAACAAAAATAAAATCAACGTTTCGTCCCCGTTTCAGGGGACATCATCAGGATTTCTAGGCGAGGATGTACAGTCCTCTTTCTGTTCTGGAGAGCTCTCCAGAACAGAAAGAGAACTAAACTTCTCCTCTTTCGCATGTGATATGACCGTCTTTCCTGTACATCCTCGCCTAGAAATCCTGATGATGTCCCCTGAAATGGGGACGAAACGTTGATTTTATTTTTGTTTTTACTCTTTTAGGTTTTTCCTTTTTATTCACATATATATATATATATATATATATATATATATATATATATATATTTAATTACATTTTCACCCCAAACAAGGCATATTGCCATTTTGATGTTGGGGGCTACTATTAAGGACACAGGCTACAGGGGTACTAGCTGGGGAGTTGGGCAGCAAGATGTTGGTTCACGTTACACTTAAACTTCTGCATGTCAGTACAGTTGGGGAAGCAGGAACCTGGCAGGGAGTTCCAAAGTCTAGCGGTTCTGGGGAAGAAACCACTGGAGTAGAAGGCTCTCTTACATCTAGGGATCTCTACTGTGAAGGGGTCGGATTGTACTGCTTGTCAGTTTTGTCGGGGGTATTTATGTAGAGGTGGTACAAGTGCTTGCAGCTCGTCGGAACATACACCATTAAAGTACTTGTAGAACAGGCAGAGGGATGCTACATTACATCGATGGGACAGAGACTGAAGCTTGGATGATAGTTCAGGACCTATTAGGTTGGCAACTCTCTTTTGAACCTTGTCTAAGAGTGAGAGACTAGTAGCAGATGCACCGGCCCAAATATGACAACAATACTCCATACATGGGCAAATGGTGGCCTTATAGAGGTACAGGATACTTTCAGGGGTCAGTAGCTTTCTAGCATGGTAGAGAGAACCTACCTTTTTGCAGCGGTCCTGGTAATGCTCTCAATGTAATTGTTCCAACTCATGTTTCCTGTGAACGTTAGGCCGAGGAGTTTAAAAGATGTGCTTTCAGATAAAGAGTCTTTGGACATTGCTATTGTTGGTAGAGAAGGTTTCTTGTAATTATTGAAGGAAACAAGTTTAGTCTTGGCAGTATTGAATGTGAGCATCCATTTTTGTCCCCATTCCACTACAGATTGGAAGTCATCCTCTAGTGTTTTTGCCATTTTTTTAGATATGTGTTGATTTGTTTTCTTGTTGTGTCTGTTATAGAGCGTGGTGTCATCAGCATATATACCTATCTCACAGACAATTTTGTCAGGGAGGTCATTTATGAATATTAGGAATAATAGAGGTCCAAGGATAGACCCCTGAGGCACTCCCACATTTATATCATATTGTTTGGATGTACGTCCATCGAGGACAATCTGGATTTTTCTCTTATTTAAGAAGGATTTAATTATGTTAAGTATTCTTCCAGTGATACGGTATGATCTGATTTTCCTGAGAAGACCTTCATGCCATACCCTGTCAAAAGCCTTAGATATATCTAGAGCTACCACTCTACCCTCCCCTGCTTTGTCAAGTGCATGGTATATACCCTCAGAGATTACAGTTAGAATGTCTGCTGTTGAACAGGCTTGCCTAAATCCATATTGTTGGTCGGTAAGAAGTTTAGCATCTGTAAGGTGATGGACTAGAGCTTGGTTAATTATGGACTCAAATATTTTGGCAAAAAGTGGGAGGAGGCTAATGGGGCAGTAATTTGCTGGGTCAGTTCTTTTCCCAGAATTCTTGGAAACTGGTACCACAAAAGCAGTTTTCCAGCAGGCAGGAAAGCAAGATTCATTAAGGCATTTATTGTAAAGTTTGGAGAGGATTGGAGCTTCTTCGGCTGAGCACTTTTTTAATAGCACAGCCGGGATGAGATCAGGTCCACATGCTTTTGAAGTGTCAAGATATTTTATAATGGCATGCACCTGAGAAAGTGTGATTTTCAGATCGTCAAGTGTGGCATCTGTCCGCAAAGGAAAGTCAGGCAGGGGGTGGTTGGAAGGGTCCAGTGTGGAGTTCGAGGCAAACCGGCTGGCAAGCATATTAGCCTTGTCGGTTGCTGAGCAAACAACCTCGTGATTGTTGGTTAGCAGGGGAATTGTTGATTGCCCATTATTTACTACACTGTTGTAGATTTTCCAGAAGTCACGGGTTCCTAATTTCTGAGCTTCGATGCGTTTTTGAGTGGTTTCAGTAAATTCTCCCTTAGCTGTCACTATTTCTTTCTTACAGTTACTTCTGGCTTCTATATACGTCTGTCTGTTTGAACTGGATTTATGTCCGTTAAATCTGTGGTACGCGTGTTGCCTTTGCGCGATAGCAGCTGCACATGTGGAAGTAAACCATTGGGGAGAGTGCGGCTTTCTATAAAATTTCTGCGTGGGGACATGTGCTTCAATTGCTGTTTTGAACCATTCAGTGGTCTCATTTGTGCACTGTTCAGCAGGAAGTGAAAAGATATTTCACCATGGGGCATCTCTAATGAGATCCCTGATGGCTTCCCAGTCAGCCTTTTTATAATATCTCGTTGTTTTGAGCAATGGCTCTTACATTTTGGCTCTAGAGTTTAGGGTGATTTCAACTATTATCACTACATGATCAGCATTCCCAAGTGGGCTGTGGGCGTTCGTAACACAATCATCAGGAACTGTAGTCAGAAACAGATCTAAAAGTGATGCGTGTTGCTCTTGCTGGTCAGGGAAACGGGTTGGAAATGTAACCATCTGTGATACGGAATGAGATATAGAGAAGCTATGTGTTGTGGTACCAGCTGCATCTGTGTAAGTAGAGAATCCAAGCCAGTTATTGTGGTGGACATTGAAGTCACCAAATACATGTACTTGTGCACTAGTGTCAAAGGAAAGTGCTGTATCTATGCTGTCAGAGACTTTGTTTATTAGAGTCTTGGGTCGAGGGAGAGCAGCGGTAGAGAAAATAAAAGTAACTAATATTATGTTGCATGTTAAGTCTAAAGCACATAAAGGCTTGATCGTCCGATTCTAGTTTTCTTTCTCTAGTCAAGGGGAGGGTGTTTCGAATACAGACTCCAAGCCCGTGCATATGTATATCAGAGTCCTTACGGCAGAGTGTGAGATATCCGGGCATGTTAGTTAGAGGGGATGGAGGAGTGTAGGTTAGTCTCACTTAGTGCTAAGATATCCGGGGTGTTTGTTAGGAGAAATGCTTCAACATCAGGCTAATAAAAAAAGCAAATGGATCCACCGGTGGATGCAGGTGTGAGGATTGAGAGAATTGAAGGAAATCATTGCTGGTATATTTGCATTTGCTTTTTTTATTAGCCTTTTTTTCTTTAATTTGTGAATACAAGCCGTGGAGAAGTGTTTGATTCACTAGTGACATATACTCTTCCAAGCTGCTCTATCACTAACATTGAGTTCAAAATTTCTGCCATCAAGCTGGACAGCTGTGAGGTTAGCTCTCAATTTGTGTTTGTAACAAAAGCACATCCAACATTTTGATTACCACCATCAAGCTGACTGTGCAAGAGTTGTTTCAGTATCTTATGAACAACATGGCCTCCCCAGCAAAGTTTTGATTGAATCAGGAAATCTTTTATTCCACTGATACCACAAAGTGTAAGCAAATCTGTATTAGATATCTGACCTTTAAGAGTAAAATCACAAATAGTATGGAGACATCTCTTGTGGAAGGCGTCAAGTTTCTTAATTTGGTTATTACAAGACATCCATATGTCTCATGCGTACATCAGCATGGCACGTATGGCGGCTTTATACAATTCTAACTTTGTTTTCAGGCTTATTTCTCGGTTTCTCCACAATTGGATACTCAGTTTTTCAAAAGATTCTATTCACTTTTTCATCATCGACACACTTGAATTTACAATGCTACCAAGATATGTGAAGGTTTTTACATATTGCAGATTGCTTCCATCAACATTAATGGAAAATTGTGGACTGGCTGATTTTGTTTCACACTGTGTACCTGCTTTGGTGCAGGTCGGAGCTGGTGAATGACTTCGGTTTTCTTTATGCTGATGTTTAGGCCAAAGGCTTTGCATGCAGCAGAAAGCTGATCAATAAGAAGTTGAACTTTCTCAAGGGAGGCTGCAACCAGTGCGGCATCAGCTGTAAATAGCAAATCCCTGATCATTGTTCTATGAAGGAGCGTTTTAGCTTCGAAGCACTGATGATTGAACATTTCTCCACTTGTATGGAACTGAAATTTTACTCCAGCATCAACATCTGAAAATGCGTGTTTTAACATAATCGAGAAGAATAGAGCAAACAGAACACATCCTTGTTTGGTGGCATCGTTTACATTGAACTGTTCAGAAGAGTCTCCACTTGACACGATTAATGCTTTCATCCCCCATGAAAAAATGTTATCAGTTTTATCATGTTGTCTGCCAAGTTTCTTCAATACCCTCCAAAGAGCTATACGGGTCATAGTGTCAAAAGCTTGGTAAGGTCATTGAATACCATGTACAACTCTTGGTTTTTCTCACAAACTTTCTTGCATATTTGACGCGAAGAGAATATCATATCAGTCATTCTCCAAAGAGCACAAAAACCACACTGCAATTTGGGATAGATTTCATTAACAACAAACCGAATTAATCTGTTGAGTATAAGTCAGGCTAGAATTTTACCAGCAATTGAAAGAAGAGATATAATGCGATGATTATCATGGATATTTTGAAGACCTTTGTTTTTATAAAGATATACGCATTCTTGAAATCTTGGGGAACTTTTCCTGTTATCCAAATTAATACAAAAAGAGCATGCAATTTTCTAGCCAACTTTTGGCAACCAGTCTTAAATACTTCTGGTGGTATAACATCATTACCAGGTACCTTACCCATTGCTATTTACTTGATAGTGTTAAAGACTTTTTGTAGAGTCAGCAGCTCAGACATTTCTGTTTTTTTCAGGAAGTTGTTGAATTGACCCAATAACATCGTCGCCCATAACAGAGGAAGTGTCTCAAAATGTTTTTTCTAGTGGTCCAAAATATCGCTTTTATCAGTCAACAAGATCCCATCTTTTGCAGAAACAGGTGAAGCTCTCGATTGTTGAGGACCAAAATCTTTCTTCATTCCTCATAAAAGAACTTGGTGTCTTTCTTATGAAATGCCGCTTAAATAGACTGTGCATGATCATCCCACCATTTCTCTTTCATTTGTCGTAGTACTTTTTGCACTTGTGCTTTACAGGTTTTGTAAGCCATCTTTTTCATTGCAGAGTTTTTGTCATTAATCCATGCTTTGTGGGCACGGTGCATTTTCTGGATTTGATCTTGCGCTTCAATATTCTGATTGTCGAACCAATCCTGATGCTTATGTATTGGTAAGCCTAACATTTCCATGGCAGTGGCATGCGTGGCATCACGTATGGCCTTCCAGAATCTTTCAATGTCATCATTCACTTCTACATTCTCTAAGTTTTTTCTACCTTGTCGGACAATTCAGTTCACATTTCAGAATTCTTCAGTGGTTCAACGTTAATACGTTTTGAAACAGTTGATTTTATGATTCGCCTGTGATGAAGACAAAGAGATGTTTTCAGGACAAGATCAAAGTGTAGCATCTGTTCTGGCAGATACTGCAAGCAAAGACCATATGTGGGGGCGACCCCACATATAAGACCTTGGTCAATGTAAGGGCAACCCTTCATACCAATTGTCACTATCCAGCTCCCCTACTCCCCGGGGAGTTGGTCCCCATTTCCCCTTCACTCCTCACTTTAAAAATCGGCTTTGTGCCTAATTTGCTCAGTGGGGGAGCAAATAAATACCTCAAAGTGTAGTATCTGTTCTTCAGATGCTGCACTTCAATTTCTTGTTCTCTGTCAGTGGAGGAGAAATCCTTCACGACTGAGACAATTTTTATTTTTGTTCCTTTTCTCTGCGTTAAAAAACGACCCTGGTGTCTAACTCTGTCCCGTGGGGAGGCATTGTAAATAGGAACAACTGGCATAAAATAAGCGTGTTACCATGAAGTCGTGAATATCATATTGCCTTGTGATGACATAATTAATCATATGCCAGTTATTCGAACGCGGATGCATCCAAGTAGTTTTGTGGCAATTTAAACTTTTTTCGATATTTTAATTTTTTAATTTTTTAATGTCTTGCCTAAACTGTACAAGTACCAAAATTTATTTTAAAACGGATGCATATATTCTTTTTATTTTGTTTGCATATAAAAGTTACCAATATTCAAAATACCTTAGTCCTTAGTACTTTTTCAATAACCATTGTTAAAACACGTGACCCGACATTTGTCTTGCCTTGATCACTCACTAGACTCATCACCATGAGAAGTAAATTATTCTAGTATTAATCTCTCTGTGAAAAAGAATATATCAAACAAGATCTTGTGTTTACCCGTGTTTCTCACCTCTACGTAACTTTGGTATATATATATATATATATATATATATATATATATATATATATATATATATATATATATATATATATATATAAGCGAGATGAGACACTGATAGAATTCCGAGATGAAAAATCCTGATAGATATTACTTGAAGTAATATTTTCAAACTGATCCTAGCCAAAAAGGAAAAGCTCAATATTTAAGAATAGAGCAATATATAAGTTTCGTGGTTAAATTTTAATTTCTGAAAAAACAATATATAGAGACATATATTCGATTTAAGAATTTATTGTCAAACAATAAATTCTTAAATTCTTAATTGAATATATGTCTCTATATGTTGTTTTTTCAGAATCAAAAATTTAACCACTAGACTTTAGCGACACAAATTAGTCGCTGGAAAAATAGTCAAAATAGCATATTTAGCAATTCGGAATCTTAACTAATTGTTTTTAGGGAGGTAATTCTATTTTACTAAGAATTGTAAGAAAAAATTGCAATTACTTTATTTAATGTATCAAAGTTTTAATGGCAAAAAAAAAAAAAATCTAAAATACGACTATTTTTTCTTAAATAAAACATTCTAGCAATTGTAAGAAAAATTATTTATACCCCCCCTAGAACAATGAGTTCAGATTCCGAATTGCCGTTTTTTTTTTTTGTTTTTTTTTTTTACTCTAGACATTTTTTCTTACTCTTTTGTGACCTATTTCTGCTAAGCATTTTAAATTCCGTATATATTGGTTATGAGCAAAGTTGCTATCTTGACTTGGTTAATAACATAAACAGTGATGGTTACTTTGCTCAGAAACCGGATATTTACGGTATCTTAAAATGTTAATAAGCTCTATAAAATATTATCTTATTAACGCAAATAGGTCACAAATGAGTAGTTACAGCAAAATACGCTGTTTTTGACGAATTTCCCAACTAATTTCCTAATATTGTCGGCTATTCGGAATCTGAACTTATTGTTTTAAGGGAGGTAACTCTGTTGTACTAAGAATTGTAAGAAAAATTATATTTTTAACTACTTCATTTCATGTAATGTAAAATGCGACGATATTGTAATTTTTCTTAAACAAAAAATTCGAGTAATTGTAAGAAGAAACGATTTTTTTCAACTACGTGAGTAAAATAAACTGTTCTTCAGATGCGGCATTGCATTGCGGCACTTCCATTTCTCTTTCAGTGGAGTAGAAATCCTTCACGACTGAGACAATTTTTTTTTGTACCTTTTCTACCCGTTAAAAAACGACCCTGGTGTCTAACTCTGTCCCGTGGGGAGGCATTGTAAATAGGTACTTGAGTAAAATAAACTTACCTCCCTTAGAACAGTGAGTTAAGATTCCGAATAACGGTAATGTCACTTACGAATGATTACCTGAATAATCTAATATTTATTAAAACGAAATAATAAAATATGGGAAAACTAAAACGAAGGCCATTAGTCATATTTTGATTTTTTTGTTTTAAACTGTCCACACAAAAGACATTTATTTAAAATGTAATTTAAAAAAAACAAAAAAAACACTTGAAATTAAAATTTCGTAAAACGTTTAATTTGTTTTATTGCAAACTATATTTTAAATAACATTTGCTTTCGGTGACTTATCTTTTCAAAAATATTTTTCTTACCCGAAAGAGAAAACGAAACTTTGTTAATTCCCTGTTTCCTGCTTTCCTAACTATACTAACTTGATGAAGTTTAAATGTCACGTGAAAAGACATCTTGCTGAGTTCTCTGTTACGTCTAATGGGCAATACGACTTATTTGGGATGAAAAAGAGTAAAAGAAAAGAGTGTAGTATCAGTTAGTATTGTGACTACTCTTTATATTTTCTTCGGTCACTGAAGGAGAAATTTTTCAAAACTGAGGGAATTTTAATTTTTATCGCAATCCACGGTGCCTCCTCACATTAAAAATCAGATTTTGTGTCCAACTCTATACTCGTGGAGACGGACAATAGGGACTAAGAAGTAATAAAAGTTTGAACATTTTTTTTTACTATAGACAATAAAACGAAAAAGTTGTCAAAAAACAAATATATAACAAATAACTGTTATCAAAGGCAAAATAAATTACTCTTCTACCTAGCTGGATAAGCTTTTAGTGTTTAAATTTATTTTAAAGCGCTTATTCAGTTTGAAAAACAAGTAGTTACGTGTAAAGAAAAAAAATGGCCAGCATGAGAGGATGAGTGATGACATCTTTGAAGCTTGGATAATCGCTCAAAAATAGAACATTAAACAAAATACTGGCAGAAACCAACCACCCAATAAATGTCAAAGTAACATTTATTAAGTGGGTTTCTTGCAGGCTAGGATCAGAGTGTAGTATTTGTTCTGATGCTACAAGCTACACTCAAATTAATTTGTTCTTAGTCAACGGAGGGGGAAATTCTTGAGGAGGGGAGTGGGACTAAGGCAATTTTATTTTTGCCTACTTCCAGTGTCCCTTTTTGGGAAACTGGTCCCCCCCCCCATTAAAAACGACCTTGTTTCACATTCTGTTTTTGTGGAGAAGCAAATAAATGTATGCATAAAAGTTCTTTTTGTATCAATCTACGAACAGACTTTGTGTTCGTGTTTTTTTTTTTATTTATTCAAACATTCTAGATTCCCTCCAAGAAGTTTTTTTATATAAGCGACTCGAATGTTATTATGAGTTTTAGAATTAAACTAATTCTTTATCAACTAACTAGACAAGTTAAACTGTTCATTACCCCTCCCCCATCATCAAGGTTAACACGAGGTCAGTTTAATGTGGTGATATTATTCAACATCCACAAAAAAGAGCATTCTGAATCGGTATAAATTTGGTACGATCGAGCCCTGTTGGCATTTCATGGTGAGTGTCCCTCAGGCGACAAATCACCCCTCTTTCAAAGACGGAAGTTATGCCTGGGAAGCTAGCCTACTAAAAAAAAGAAAAGAAAAAAAAAACGAACGGAATCTGATATAAGCACAAACTCACTTCCTTTAATAAAATAAATATTAAAATTAAATCGATGTATTAAAAAGTGCTTGTCTTTATTTTAAACCGCTAATGCATATTAAGACCAGAATGCACTAAGTTTTTAAAACAAAACGCACTTCTTAGTAACAATTTATATTTTTTTTATAAAGAGCACTTTTTCTTTTCTTTTTTTCACTCCGAGCTCAGACGTGTAACTGTTGTTCTTCGTCTGAAACAATATAAGTCGAATATTAATACTTAGATATTGACAGCGATTGTACATTTTATCTGATATTCTTCTTGGTGACAAGAACGCCATCCGCAATCGGGGGGTCAAAAAAAAACCAAAAAAAAAACAGGTGCACGAACGGGCGCAATCCCGGCGCAAAAAGGCTTCGATTGAAATCTGATCAACAATTCGTCAAGAAAATTCATCGAAATATAAAACAAAAAAAAATAAATAAAAAACGAAAGAAAAAGAAAAGAATTCAGTTTTAAAGGTAAGTGTGGACATTTTAAAATAAATATGAAATCATTTTTACAAATCTATATTTGTTAATCTTTCTTTTCCGTTTTTTTTTTTTAATTTTTAAAATTAAGGTTGAATGGTAGGTTTTCTTTTTTCTTTTATTTTTTTTTGTTGTTTGTCTGTTTGCGTGTGTGTGTGTTTTAATTCAATCAAATCCCGTAGGTATATATAAAAATGAATAGTCATTGGAACCAAGACAGTGGAAAGAATTTTTTTTTATTATTATTTTAAACAAGTATGAAACAAGATAACTATCGTTGAATGTATCCCCATTTTCTGTGATGATAAAAAAAAAATGAATACCATCAAAATATAGATGGTAAAAAGCAGGTAGTACTATAAAGACACCCGGATGTAACTGTTCCTAAAACAAAACACTAGTACACACATACATGTAGTGTGTGTGTGTGTGTGTGTGTGTGTGTTGCATACCTAGGGTCATTTTATCTTTTTGAGGAGATGTATCTATATCGCTGTCCGAAATGCAGAATAATTCTAATATGTATCATGAGAGGGTGCAACTTGACACAAAACAAACTTGAAATTACTCCGATGAAGAGAGAACACTGATAGTGATGTTGATGTTTACCATTAATTTAATTCTTTGTAATGTTGTAATAAAGTTTAACAAGTAATAATAAATGCACACATTAAGTACACAATTTTTTTGCATAAGTAAATTGTGTATTGCCGATTCTGTGTGCATGTGTATTTTGTCGGCTTTTTATTTTATTTATTTATGTGATAACGTGACAGAAGAAAGGGAAAAAATGAAATGCTCAAAGGATAAGGAAAATGTCAGATGTACGGCGACGCTTAGGCTCTGTACGTTTTTAATTGTACGGTTAATTACTGTATACAGTTGAAACGGTATGACATACCCCCCCCCCAAGAAAACTTTCACATTTTTCTAAAATACGTTTTTCTACGTGTCACATCGGATAATGCTGCATAATTAATCTGTTATTTACTGCGTAATCAATTTTACACGAAAGTTAATTTTTTAATATTTGAAATGTTAGATAAAAGAATTTTCAAAAGTCGATTAAGGGAGGAAAGATACTCTACATCTTACTTCGATTCAACCAAAAGTAAAAACTAGCACTCTGTCGAGTGTCACTTGCTGTGTGTGTGTGTGCGTCACACACTCGAGTGTTTTCTTTTCTTTCTTTTTTTTTTCGTCACACACGCACACACACCACCCTCCTCCCTCTAACGCCCATACGCATGCAAATAATTGAATCATTTTAGTGTTTATTTACATATTTAACTTGCCTCCCCACAAGTACAGTTACACACAAGATAGGTTTTTAACGTGGAAAATCCAGCTCCCCAAAAAAGGGCCACTCTGGGTAGAGACAAATGTTTTAAATCACCTTCATCTAAGAGACTAGAAGAAGGATTCTCACTCCACTCTGCTACCACCTCGAGGACCCCATGAAGTCCTCTTCATCCACACACATGGATTTTAAAAATCACCCTTAAGAATTAAAAAAAAAAAGGCAAGACAAAATTACTCTCCGTGAATAATACGCAGTCTTGTTCTAATTGAACTGCTACCACCACTAGACTACGACGGTGGCACCAAAGAGTTTAGTTACACACACACACACACAGAATATCTACTATCCACATAATACATACACATATACAAATCGTTTACTGTAGATACATAAATGTTGCTCTTTATTGAAAATTAAATATAATGTACACCTCTTTAGAGAGCGAAGGTAATTTTGTCACCTCGATACTCCTGCTTTCCTTTTACCCAAGCCTACTCCTTCCTCTTCTTTTTTTATTACACACGTTCTCGTCCTCTCTCCCAACACACTAATAAAAATATTCAGACTCTTTCTCTCTCTCTCTCTCTCTCTCTCTCTCTCTCTCTTATATATATATATATATATATATATATATATATATATATATATACGCACGCGCGCGAAGTTTTCTTTACTTTCCTCTTTATCCTCTCTTAGTTTTACCC
This sequence comes from Euprymna scolopes, assembly GCF_053919585.1. NCBI lineage: Eukaryota > Metazoa > Mollusca > Cephalopoda > Sepiida > Sepiolidae > Euprymna > Euprymna scolopes. Next base: position 10,666,786 of record NC_136487.1, on the reverse strand, counting down.
CCCCCCCAATCGGTTTCTTTCTTTCTCTCTCCTTTGCTGAGGCTAATAATCTTTGTTTTCTTTTGAGGTTATTAAAAAAAGAATTGTGTTTTGTAAATACAATGCACATATGTGTATACATACAGTTATTTGATGCACACATTTTGGAAAAGACGTAATGCTACCAGCTCTTCTTCTCCACCTCCCTCTGCTTGAAACATCCAGTGTCTCTAATCTGGGGGGGGGGCACCACATGCACACACACACACACATATATATATATATATATATATATATAGTGTGTGTGTGTGATTTTCTTTTCCTCCACCCCACCTCCAAAAAGAAACACGTCGTTTTATTTTATTTGAAGACGTTATAGATAACAAAATATGAATATATATATATGCATACAAATTTAATTCGTACTAATAAATGTCAGCGGTTTCGGTTCGGTTCGGACAATACGAGCAAGGGGCCAGGTGCGATCTTTGAAAGTAAAAACTATCCCCCCCCCTTCCACCACTCTTCTTTTTTTTCTATTTTATTTTCGTCTTTAATATTAGTATTATCTGTTTCTACGTACATACGGTAGCTACTGGAGGTAGAGTAGATATTTTGTATAGTATTTTGAAACATTTATTTATTTTTTTATTTTTTATTTTTTTAAACAAGTCTGTGGGTGGTTAAGGAGGAGGAGGAGGAGGGTCACACCTCGAAGTTCATCCCCTACCCCCTTTCGGTTACCATTCACTCACTCTGTCCAGCCTGAACTGTACACTTCAATCTAACGCTTACACCCATGTGGTTGTATCTATAGGGAAAAAAACCCCAGCCTTTTTCAAGTTCTTTAAAATTAATCTATTATTGTAGTATTTAAAGTAACGCAGAGAGTCTATCAATATTTTTATTTTATATAAAACAAAGCAAAAAAGAAAAGACAAACGGACATAGCTTTTCTCTTTTTCTTTTTTGGTGAGTGAGCCTCTTTTTCAGTTTAAAAATACCAACCAAGGTAAGCAGCCAAGGGGAAACTTCATCTTTTTTTGTCTCCATACATGTTTTTATTTCGACTGTTATTTGAATGTTTGCCTTCTCCTCGTTTAATTTAAAGCCTTAAGATCTTCCTTAGTATTTAATATTTCGTCTCCATTAACTCGATTCTTTTATTTATTTTTCTAACAATGTATTTTTAATGTCTTTTTACATCCTCCGCCTCTTGAATTTTAACATTGCACATGGCACTACTTTTTTTTTATTTTTCGTTAATTTTCTTTCTTCTCTTGCGCCTGATTATTGTGATTATGGTTGCAAATTGAAATTTTATGTGTTCGTTTTTAAACACCGGATTCTTAATTTGTATACTCTTTCAAATTTCTTTCTTTTTAATCTCTGCATAGATTCGTCACCCATCCTCAAAAACAAATCGCAAGGGCCGTAAAAACTAGTACCGACCGAATGTCACATAACTATTTTTTATCTATTAATTCGTATTTAGTATTTACTGTTTTCGGTAAATATTGGTTAAAAAAATCTTATCGACAGCCTGAGTTTATTTACATTTAACGTAACCATTATTAAATTATTAGCGATGAAAAAAAAAACAAAAAAAAAACACTAGCATCAGTTTGCATCAAATCACCGTATTTTTTATTTATTTATTTTTTTTTTAAAGAAACTCAGCAAGTGCTTAATCCAAAATTCTGTTATTTGTTTTATTAAATGTAACGATTCATGTCTTTTTTAAAAGATTACCTTTTCTTCAATTTACCCGATTTTTTATCCTCACTCCTTGAGGTATACACGTGGCTGAAGAACTTGTATAAACTCTGTGTATGTGTGTTTGTTTTAGATATACAGTTGCTGTATATCTAAACTTTGTATATGTTTTAACTTTTTGAAATTATGTAACCTTTTAGCTGGCTTCCCTTAACTCTTATCTGTTCAATCATTCCTTAGCTATATACATCAGCCAATCGTTCCAAGTAATCTCTTATTAAACCACCGACAGATGACATCCTTCTGAATGAACCAAAGTTTATAGTGTGTTAGTATGTTCAACTTGCACAATGTATTTATTTCCTGTATATATGATTATATTATAACATTATTGCATTTATTTTCCAGTATTTAAGTGTTCAAGACATGATTAGTTTAGTAGCAGAACAAAAACTTTAATCTGACAAGCTACACAAATGATTGTTGCATTCTCGGGTGAAATCGTCGGGCTAATCGGCGAATCGCCTGATTTCCCACGTAAATGAAACAAACGGGTCCGTGTAGCTTACTTGCTAAAGTATATTTTAATATCGTGCCCCCACTTTTTTTTTTTTTTTTTCGTGGTACGTGTTATTACATGAAGTTAATAAAAAAAGTATGCAAACTGTATAAAGATGTTAAAAAGGTACCAAAAAACGAAGGAAAGATGAAAGTGTTTTATCTGTTTAAAGAATCCACCCTCCTAAACATTATCTCCTTGCGTATTATGGGTATTTTCTGGTACTTGAATACGAGGAAGTGCTGTGCTGATGGGATCATACATGCATTTTTGTTTACATTCAGGACTCTCTCTCTCTCTCTCTCTCTTTCTGACGGGGGGGGGCATAATTTTCTTAAAAACATGTGTTTAACTTTGTCCTTATGATGAGGCATCTAAACTAGAATACGTGTGCACGTTATTGACCTTCGGACTGCTATTAAAGTGTAGTATCAGTCGAAAGAGGAGAAATCTTTTTTGAACAAGGCATTTTTTTTTTTTTGTCCTATCCAGAATTTCTTTATGAAGAGTTGAATACATCCAGATAAATAACTATCTGGTGTATAACTTTGCCCTTTGTGGGGAGGCAAATAGATGGTGATAAGTATACTTAGATACGAGTACATTCAAAGTAGTAACTTTATCGTCCCCCCCCTCCAAGCTAAAACTCTGATATATTTACGTTTACTACCAGGGTGCTTAAATTAAAAACAAAAAAAATCGTGACCCCCCCCCCCCACTTGTTATAATATTGCCTAAAACTCCTTTTCTTGTGTTTTTGCTCCACTCAAACCGTAACACACGCACGTCATCCCCCTCTTTTTCTTTTCCCTCTCTCCTCCTTTTCCCGGATGGTAAGTCACTCCTCGTATCTCTTACTTGATGTTACAGTTGGTTGTCGTAATTTTTTTTCACTTTGATTTTTAAGTCCTTGCTTAACTCGCCCAACCATAACATTATTCAGGATTTCTAATATTGTTTATTCATTTACTTATCTACCGTCGTCGTACACCTATTCGTGGCTTGCTTGAAACACTTCTACGGCCTTAAAAAAATGACACTCGCTCATACTCTCACTCATTCCCTCACTCTCTGTCTGTTTTGCACTGTTCTATTACTTCTCATCGCGACTCTACCAACGACACGCAAAATAAACTCTTGACGACGAGTACACATTTACACACTCCATTGAAATAAACATTACACACGCATAAAGATTAACACGTGATTTGGTAGGTATTTAGAGGCCTTCATAATTCCAATGTACTACACACGAACCAAACTTTCATCACACAACCACTTTTTTCTATATACGTACATACACACATATCACAATTAAACGTTACACACGGTGACATGTGTTAGTCCACACACACACACGCTAAGGGCGTTGTCATAAAACGGAATGGTTCGTGAAAGAAAAAAAATGAAATATTTTACCAACATCCAGAAATCCTCGTCCTATTAACCAGAAAATTTAAGCGGTTTCAATAGTTACTTTTTACTTCTCCCCCTTTTGACCTTTGTCGTCTATCTTACCATGTTTAAAAAAATTGCAGTTGAAGTATCTAATTCTCTATGTATTGATATCTAGAGATTTATAGATTTTATTTATCTGCGCGAAACATCCCTGTCTCTACACCTTTCCCATACCTATCCCCACTCTCTTCCTCTGTTTAGTTTCCAAATCTTCCTCTTAGTCTACGCTTTCTATCCCCTACTTTCCCTCTTTCTCTCTACCCATCTTTCTCTCGCTCTCTCTTACCCGTCACTCTCTCTCTCTCTCTCTTACCCGTCACTCTCTCTCTCTCTTACCCGTCGCTCTCTCTCTCTCTCTTACCCGTCGCTCTCTCTCTCTTACCCGTCGCTCTCTCTCTCTTACCCGTCGCTCTCTCTCTCTTACCCGTCACTCTCGCTCTCTCTTACCCGTCACTCTCGCTCTCTCTTACCCGTCACTCTCGCTCTCTCTCTTACCCGTCACTCTCGCTCTCTCTCTTACCCGTCACTCTCTCTCTCTCTTACCCGTCACTCTCTCTCTCTCTTACCCGTCACTCTCTCTCTCTCTTACCCGTCACTCTCTCTCTCTCTTACCCGTCACTCTCTCTCTCTCTTACCGGTCACTCTCTCTCTCTCTTACCCGTCACTCTCTCTCTCTCTTACCCGTCACTCTCTCTCTCTCTTACCCGTCACTCTCTCTCTCTCTTACCCGTCACTCTCTCTCTCTCTTACCCGTCACTCTCTCTCTCTCTTACCCGTCACTCTCTCTCTCTCTTACCCGTCACTCTCTCTCTCTTACCCGTCACTCTCTCTCTCTCTCTTACCCGTCACTCTCTCTCTCTCTCTTACCCGTCACTCTCTCTCTCTCTCTTACCCGTCACTCTCTCTCTCTCTCTTACCCGTCACTCTCTCTCTCTCTCTTACCCGTCACTCTCTCTCTCTCTCTTACCCGTCACTCTCTCTCTCTCTCTTACCCGTCACTCTCTCTCTCTCTCTTACCCGTCACTCTCTCTCTCTCTCTCTTACCCGTCACTCTCTCTCTCTCTCTCTTACCCGTCACTCTCTCTCTCTCTCTCTTACCCGTCACTCTCTCTCTCTCTCTCTTACCCGTCACTCTCTCTCTCTCTCTTACCCGTCACTCTCTCTCTCTCTCTTACCGGTCACTCTCTCTCTCTCTCTTACCGGTCACTCTCTCTCTCTCTCTTACCGGTCACTCTCTCTCTCTCTTACCCGTCACTCTCTCTCTCTCTCTCTCTTACCGGTCACTCTCTCTCTCTCTTACCGGTCACTCTCTCTCTCTCTCTTACCGGTCACTCTCTCTCTCTCTCTTACCGGTCACTCTCTCTGTCTCTCTTACCGGTCACTCTCTCTGTCTCTCTTACCGGTCACTCTCTCTCTCTCTTACCGGTCACTCTCTCTCTCTCTTACCCGTCACTCTCTCTCTCTCTCTCTTACCCGTCACTCTCTCTCTCTCTCTTACCCGTCACTCTCTCTCTCTCTTACCCGTCACTCTCTCTCTCTCTTACCCGTCACTCTCTCTCTCTCTCTCTCTCTTACCCGTCACTCTCTCTCTCTCTCTTACCCGTCACTCTCTCTCTCTCTCTTACCCGTCACTCTCTCTCTCTCTCTTACCCGTCACTCTCTCTCTCTCTCTTACCCGTCACTCTCTCTCTCTCTCTTACCCGTCACTCTCTCTCTCTCTCTTACCCGTCACTCTCTCTCTCTCTCTTACCCGTCACTCTCTCTCTCTCTCTCTCTCTTACCCGTCACTCTCTCTCTCTCTCTCTCTCTTACCCGTCACTCTCTCTCTCTCTTACCCGTCACTCTCTCTCTCTCTTACCCGTCACTCTCTCTCTCTCTCTCTTACCCGTCACTCTCTCTCTCTCTCTTACCCGTCACTCTCTCTCTCTCTCTCTTACCCGTCACTCTCTCTCTCTCTCTTACCCGTCACTCTCTCTCTCTCTCTTACCCGTCACTCTCTCTCTCTCTCTTACCCGTCACTCTCTCTCTCTCTCTTACCCGTCACTCTCTCTCTCTCTCTTACCCGTCACTCTCTCTCTCTCTCTTACCCGTCACTCTCTCTCTCTCTCTTACCCGTCACTCTCTCTCTCTCTCTTACCCGTCACTCTCTCTCTCTCTCTTACCCGTCACTCTCTCTCTCCCTCTCTTACCCGTCACTCTCTCTCTCTCTTACCCGTCACTCTCTCTCTCTCTCTCTCTTACCCGTCACTCTCTCTCTCTCTCTCTCTCTTACCCGTCACTCTCTCTCTCTCTCTCTTACCCGTCACTCTCTCTCTCTCTCTCTTACCCGTCACTCTCTCTCTCTCTCTTACCCGTCACTCTCTCTCTCTCTCTTACCCGTCACTCTCTCTCTCTCTCTTACCCGTCACTCTCTCTCTCTCTCTTACCCGTCACTCTCTCTCTCTCTCTTACCCGTCACTCTCTCTCTCTCTCTTACCCGTCACTCTCTCTCTCTCTCTTACCCGTCACTCTCTCTCTCTCTCTCTTACCCGTCACTCTCTCTCTCTCTCTTACCCGTCACTCTCTCTCTCTCTCTTACCCGTCACTCTCTCTCTCTCTCTTACCCGTCACTCTCTCTCTCTCTCTTACCCGTCACTCTCTCTCTCTCTCTCTTACCCGTCACTCTCTCTCTCTCTCTCTCTCTTACCCGTCACTCTCTCTCTGTCTGTGTCTCAGTGTCTCACTTATTTTTTTTATTACATTTTCACCCCAAACAAGGCACATTGCCACTTTGGTGTAGGGAGCTACTATCAGGGGCAGCAACTACTGGGGCACTATGTAGGGATTTGGGCAGCAAGATGTCGGTTCACATTACACTTGAACTTCTGCATGTCAGTACAGTTAGGGAAGCAGAAACCTGGAATGGAATTCCAGAGTCTCACGGTTCTGGAGAAGAAACTACTGAAGTAGAAAGATCTTTTACATCTAGGGATCTCTACTGTGTGGGGGTGGGATTTAGCTGCCTGTCGGGTTTGTCGAGGGTGTCTACGTCGTGGGGGCACAAGTGTCTGCAGTTCGTCAGAGCATTCACCATTAAAATACTTGTAGAACAAGCAGAGGGATGCAACATTTCGTCGATGGGACAGAGGCTGAAGCTTAGATACCAGTTCAGGACCTATCAGATTGGCGACTTTTTTTAACCTTGTCTAGGAGCGAAAGACTAGTAGCAGATGCACCATCCCAAATATGACAACAATACTCCATACATGGGCGAATGGTGGCCTTATAGAGGTACAGGATACTTTCAGGTGTTAGTAGTTTTCTAGCACGGTAGAGAGAGCCTATCTTTTACGCAGCGGCCCTGGCAATGTTTTCAATATAATTGTTCCAGCTCATGTTTCCTGTGAACGTTAGGCCAAGCAGTTTGAAAGATGTACTCTCAGACAGGGAGTCACTGGCCATTGCTATTGGTGGCAGAGAAGATTTCTTGTAATTATTGAAGGAAACCAGTTTAGTCTTGGAGCATTGAATGTGACCATCCATTTATGTCTCCATTCCACTACAGATTGGAGGTCATCCTCTCGTGTTTTTGCCATTTCTTTAGATATGTGTTCATTTGTTTTCCTGTCATGCCTGTTATAGAGTGTAGTGTCATCAGCATATATACCCATCTCAGAGGCAGTTTTGTCGGAGAGGTCATTAATAAATATCAGGAACAATAGAGGTCCAAGAATAGACCCCTGAGGCACTCCCGCATTTATATCACACTGTTTAAATGTTCGACCGTCGAGGACAACCTGGATTTTTCTCTTATCTAAGAAGGATTTAATTATGTTAAGTATTCTACCTGTGATACCATATGATTTAATTTTCCTGGAGGGACCCTCGTGCCATATCCTGTCAAAAGCCTTAGATATATCTAGAGCTACCCCCTCTGCCCTCCCCCGCTTTGTCCAGCGAATGGTATATACGTTCAGAGATTACAGTGAGGATGTCAGCTGTGGAACGGGCTTGTCTAAATCCATATTGTTTGTCAGTCAGGAGTTTAGCATCTATAAGGTGCCGGACTAGAGCCTGGTTAATTATGGTCTCAAATATTTTGGCGAAAAGTGGGAGGAGACTAATGGGGCGATAATTTGATGGGTCAGTTCTTTCGCCAGAATTCTTGAATACTGGTACTACAGAAGTAGCAGTGTCAGAAATTTCGTGAAAATAGTGAATAATTCCACCCCATCTTTCCAAGCTTATAACTCCTCGAAAAATGTAATTCAAGCCCTAATTTTTTTTTAATTAAAGAAGCAAGGACCAAGGTTTTATTAAAAAAAAAAAAAAAAAAAAAAAAAAGTTTTTTTTTTTTAAAAAGGTTTTAAACTTCGGACTTTACAGGTAAATTTCTAAAAAAGCGATTTTTTTTTTTTTTGTTTTAAATTTGAATATATTATTTATTGACCTTTTCTCTTCAATTTGTGATATATAAAACTCCCCGACATAAATTAATTATTTACTTTTTAATAGACATTTCAAAATGAGAGGCGTGAATTATTTGACCCCCTGTCTTTCCAAGCTTATAACTCCTCGAAAAATGTAATTCAAGCCCTAATTGTTTTTCAATTAAAGGAGCAAGGACCAAGGTTTCATTAAAAAAAAAAAAAAAAAAAGACAAAAAAAAAACAATGTGTTCTTATAAAATAAGGTTTTAAACTTCGGACTTTACAGGTAAATTTCTAAAGGGATTTTTTTTTCGTTTTAAATTTGAATATATTATTTATTGACCTTTTCTCTTCAATTTGTGATATATAAAACTCTCCGACATAAATTAATTATTTACTTTTTAAGAGAAAGTTGAAAATGGGTGACACTGGGGGGGGGGGCGTGAATTTAAAAAAAAAACGTTTGTCTAAAATATTATATTCGGTTTATTGGAAAGAACATAAAATTCCACATTGACCCTGAAAATATCGTAAAAATAGAATCAATAGAAAAATTTTGATAGATTTTTAAAGTTTAAAAATTGAAAAATATTGAGTTCGGAAAATTCATTACTGTTTTAAAAAAAAAAAAAAATATTTCTATTACTTTTAAAACAACTGTAATAGTTTATTTTGGAAGTATAATCCATAAAGAAAATAAATAACCCACTTTTAACAGAAATTACGAGATTTTTATATTGTATTCGCAGTTTCGTGTTAGGGGTGCCAAAAATTCCTACAAAAATTCTGATACTGCTACCACAGAAGCAGTTTTCCAACAGCCCGGAAAGCATGATTCATTAAGGCATTTGTTGTAGAGTTTGGAGAGAACTGGAGCTACTTTGGCTGAGCACTTTTTTAATAGCACAGCTGGGATGAGATCAGGTCCATATGCTTTTGAAGTGTCAAGATTTTTTATGATAGCATGTACCTGAGCAGGGGTGATTTTTAGATCGTCTAGCGTGGCGTCTGTTCGCAAAGGAAAGTCAGGCAGGGGGTGGTTGGAAGGGTCCAGTGTGGAGTTCGAGGCAAACCGGCTGGCAAGCATATTAGCCTTGTCGGTTGCTGAGCAAACAACCTCGTGATTGTTGGTTAGCGGGGGAATTGTTGATTGCCCATTATTTATTACACTGTTGTAGATTTTCCAGAAGTCACGATTTCCTAATTTTTGTGCTTCGATGCATTTTTTAGTGGTTTCAGTAAATTCTCTCTTAGCTATCGCTATTTCTTTCTTAACATTACTTCTAGCTTCTGTATACTTCTGTTTGTTTGAACTGGACTTATGTCGGTTAAATGTGCGGTATGCATGCTGCCTTGCCCGTCTCGCTCTCTGTCTGTGTCTCTCTCTTGCCCGTCTCGCTCTCTCTCTCTCTCTGTCTCTCTTGCCCGTCTCGCTCTCTCTCTGTGTCTCTCTTGCCCGTCTCGCTCTCTCTCTCTCTCTCTCTCTCTCTCTCTGTGTCTCTCTTGCCCGTCTCGCTCTCTCTCTCTCTCTCTCTCTCTCTCTGTGTCTCTCTTGCCCGTCTCGCTCTCTCTCTTGCCCGTCTCGCTCTCTCTCTTGCCCGTCTCGCTCTCTCTCTTGCCCGTCTCGCTCTCTCTCTCTTGCCCGTCTCGCTCTCTCTCTCTTGCCCGTCTCGCTCTCTCTCTCTTGCCCGTCTCGCTCTCTCTCTCTTGCCCGTCTCGCTCTCTCTCTCTTGCCCGTCTCGCTCTCTCTCTCTTGCCCGTCTCGCTCTCTCTCTCTTGCCCGTCTCGCTCTCTCTCTCTTGCCCGTCTCGCTCTCTCTCTCTTGCCCGTCTCGCTCTCTCTCTCTTGCCCGTCTCGCTCTCTCTCTCTTGCCCGTCTCGCTCTCTCTCTCTTGCCCGTCTCGCTCTCTCTCTCTTGCCCGTCTCGCTCTCTCTCTCTTGCCCGTCTCGCTCTCTCTCTCTTGCCCGTCTCGCTCTCTCTCTCTTGCCCGTCTCGCTCTCTCTCTCTTGCCCGTCTCGCTCTCTCTCTCTTGCCCGTCTCGCTCTCTCTCTCTTGCCCGTCTCGCTCTCTCTCTCTTGCCCGTCTCGCTCTCTCTCTCTTGCCCGTCTCGCTCTCTCTCTCTTGCCCGTCTCGCTCTCTCTCTCTTGCCCGTCTCGCTCTCTCTCTCTTGCCCGTCTCGCTCTCTCTCTCTTGCCCGTCTCGCTCTCTCTCTCTTGCCCGTCTCGCTCTCTCTCTCGCCCGTCTCGCTCTCTCTCTCGCCCGTCTCGCTCTCTCTCTTGCCCGTCTCGCTCTCTCTCTTGCCCGTCTCGCTCTCTCTCTTGCCCGTCTCGCTCTCTCTCTTGCCCGTCTCGCTCTCTCTCTTGCCCGTCTCGCTCTCTCTCTTGCCCGTCTCGCTCTCTCTCTTGCCCGTCTCGCTCTCTCTCTTGCCCGTCTCGCTCTCTCTCTTGCCCGTCTCGCTCTCTCTCTTGCCCGTCTCGCTCTCTCTCTTGCCCGTCTCGCTCTCTCTCTTGCCCGTCTCGCTCTCTCTCTTGCCCGTCTCGCTCTCTCTCTTGCCCGTCTCGCTCTCTCTCTTGCCCGTCTCGCTCTCTCTCTTGCCCGTCTCGCTCTCTCTCTTGCCCGTCTCGCTCTCTCTCTTGCCCGTCTCGCTCTCTCTCTTGCCCGTCTCGCTCTCTCTCTTGCCCGTCTCGCTCTCTCTCTTGCCCGTCTCGCTCTCTCTCTTGCCCGTCTCTCTCTGTGTCTCTCTTGCCCGTCTCTCTCTGTGTCTCTCTTGACCGTCTCTCTCTGTGTCTCTCTTGACCGTCTCTCTCTGTGTCTCTCTTGACCGTCTCTCTCTGTGTCTCTCTTGACCGTCTCTCTCTGTGTCTCTCTTGACCGTCTCTCTCTGTGTCTCTCTTGACCGTCTCTCTCTGTGTCTCTCTTGACCGTCTCTCTCTGTGTCTCTCTTGACCGTCTCTCTCTGCGTCTCTCTTGACCGTCTCTCTCTTGACCGTCTGTCTCTCTCCGTCTCTCTCTTGACCGTCTGTCTCTCTCCGTCTCTCTCTTGCCCGTCTGTCTCTCTCCGTCTCTCTCTTGCCCGTCTGTCTCTCTCCGTCTCTCTCTTGCCCGTCTGTCTCTCTCCGTCTCTCTCTTGCCCGTCTGTCTCTCTCCGTCTCTCTCTTGCCCGTCTGTCTCTCTCCGTCTCTCTCTTGCCCGTCTGTCTCTCTCCGTCTCTCTCTTGCCCGTCTGTCTCTCTCCGTCTCTCTCTTGCCCGTCTGTCTCTCTCCGTCTCTCTCTTGCCCGTCTGTCTCTCTCCGTCTCTCTCTTGCCCGTCTGTCTCTCTCCGTCTCTCTCTTGCCCGTCTGTCTCTCTCCGTCTCTCTCTTGCCCGTCTGTCTCTCTCCGTCTCTCTCTTGCCCGTCTGTCTCTCTCCGTCTCTCTCTTGCCCGTCTGTCTCTCTCCGTCTCTCTCTTGCCCGTCTGTCTCTCTCCGTCTCTCTCTTGCCCGTCTGTCTCTCTCCGTCTCTCTCTTGCCCGTCTGTCTCTCTCCGTCTCTCTCTTGCCCGTCTGTCTCTCTCCGTCTCTCTCTTGCCCGTCTGTCTCTCTCCGTCTCTCTCTTGCCCGTCTGTCTCTCTCCGTCTCTCTCTTGCCCGTCTGTCTCTCTCCGTCTCTCTCTTGCCCGTCTGTCTCTCTCCGTCTCTCTCTTGCCCGTCTGTCTCTCTCCGTCTCTCTCTTGCCCGTCTGTCTCTCTCCGTCTCTCTCTTGCCCGTCTGTCTCTCTCCGTCTCTCTCTTGCCCGTCTGTCTCTCTCCGTCTCTCTCTTGCCCGTCTGTCTCTCTCCGTCTCTCTCTTGCCCGTCTGTCTCTCTCCGTCTCTCTCTTGCCCGTCTGTCTCTCTCCGTCTCTCTCTCTCCGTCTCTCTCTTGCCCGTCTGTCTCTCTCCGTCTCTCTCTTGCCCGTCTGTCTCTCTCCGTCTCTCTCTTGCCCGTCTGTCTCTCTCCGTCTCTCTCTTGCCCGTCTGTCTCTCTCCGTCTCTCTCTTGCCCGTCTGTCTCTCTCCGTCTCTCTCTTGCCCGTCTGTCTCTCTCCGTCTCTCTCTTGCCCGTCTGTCTCTCTCCGTCTCTCTCTTGCCCGTCTGTCTCTCTCCGTCTCTCTCTTGCCCGTCTGTCTCTCTCCGTCTCTCTCTTGCCCGTCTGTCTCTCTCCGTCTCTCTCTTGCCCGTCTGTCTCTCTCCGTCTCCCTCTTGCCCGTCTGTCTCTCTCCGTCTCCCTCTTGCCCGTCTGTCTCTCTCCGTCTCCCTCTTGCCCGTCTGTCTCTCTCCGTCTCCCTCTTGCCCGTCTGTCTCTCTCCGTCTCCCTCTTGCCCGTCTGTCTCTCTCCGTCTCCCTCTTGCCCGTCTGTCTCTCTCCGTCTCCCTCTTGCCCGTCTGTCTCTCTCCGTCTCCCTCTTGCCCGTCTGTCTCTCTCCGTCTCCCTCTTGCCCGTCTGTCTCTCTCCGTCTCCCTCTTGCCCGTCTGTCTCTCTCCGTCTCCCTCTTGCCCGTCTGTCGCTCTCCCTCTCTCTCTTGCCCGTCTGTCGCTCTCCGTCTGTCGCTCTCTCTCTTGCCCGTCTGTCGCTCTCCGTCTGTCGCTCTCTCTCTTGCCCGTCTGTCGCTCTCCGTCTGTCGCTCTCTCTCTTGCCCGTCTGTCGCTCTCCGTCTGTCGCTCTCTCTCTTGCCCGTCTGTCGCTCTCCGTCTGTCGCTCTCTCTCTTGCCCGTCTGTCGCTCTCCGTCTGTCGCTCTCTCTCTTGCCCGTCTGTCGCTCTCCGTCTGTCGCTCTCTCTCTTGCCCGTCTGTCGCTCTCCGTCTGTCGCTCTCTCTCTTGCCCGTCTGTCGCTCTCCGTCTGTCGCTCTCTCTCTTGCCCGTCTGTCGCTCTCCGTCTGTCGCTCTCTCTCTTGCCCGTCTGTCGCTCTCCGTCTGTCGCTCTCTCTCTTGCCCGTCTGTCGCTCTCCGTCTGTCGCTCTCTCTCTTGCCCGTCTGTCGCTCTCCGTCTGTCGCTCTCTCTCTTGCCCGTCTGTCGCTCTCCGTCTGTCGCTCTCTCTCTTGCCCGTCTGTCGCTCTCCGTCTGTCGCTCTCTCTCTTGCCCGTCTGTCGCTCTCCGTCTGTCGCTCTCTCTCTTGCCCGTCTGTCGCTCTCCGTCTGTCGCTCTCTCTCTTGCCCGTCTGTCGCTCGCTCTCCGTCTGTCGCTCTCTCTTGCCCGTCTGTCGCTCTCTCTTGCCCGTCTGTCGCTCTCCGTCTGTCGCTCTCTCTTGCCCGTCTGTCGCTCTCTCTTGCCCGTCTGTCGCTCTCTCTTGCCCGTCTGTCGCTCTCCGTCTGTCGCTCTCTCTTGCCCGTCTGTCGCTCTCTCTTGCCCGTCTGTCGCTCTCCGTCTGTCGCTCTCTCTTGCCCGTCTGTCGCTCTGTCTCCTCGCCTGTACATTTCTGTGTCTGTCTCTTTCAAAAGGAGTCAATAGCACAAAGTTGAGAGTATAGATCTCTGCCCTCTGTCCAGATGCTTTAAAATACAACCCCCCTCTCACCTGAGATATTCTAGAACAAACCTTAAAAAAAAAATTCCCATTCTTCTGATATTCTAGTGATGCCAACCTGAGCATTTGACAATTTCTTTCTTTCTTTCTTTCTTCCCCCCCCCCTTTTTTTTTTTTAATCGATCAATATCAGACCATCATTCAATGCAATGAAAATTCATTCATTAATCCGTTTTACCACAACAGGAGCGCGTTCTAAAATCCATATTTTCCCTTTGAACCTTTACTTTTCATGTAAGCCAGTTTCATCAACAGTTTAATGGCTTTCAAATCACCTTTGAATTTAGAAGGGTCACGAAGTAAACAAATACGTGCCTTTTTTTTTAATTTAATTTTTTTTTTTTTTTTAAGTAATGAAATACAATAGATTGCTGGCTTGTTTTTACTAGAAAGTGATGCATGCATGCATGCTGAGGTCACGAGGGATGTCAGTGTTTTTATATGGGAGAAAATTCAGCTCCTAACTCCCCCCCCCCCCGTGGCACTAGACTGGGTTAAAAATATCCTGTCTAGAAGGATTTTTTTTCTTTCACTGACTGAGGGGCAGAACAGATAAAGTGTAGTATCGGGACAGATACCACACTTTCAATGATTTGCAAAAAAAAAAAAAAAAAAAAAAAAAACTATTAAAATAATAAACGTTCAATTTTAAATTGGGCACGCACGGCTATTTAAAAGTAGCTAATTTGGGGTCGTTGGTCATCTGTCTATTATTTGATCTTAGCCAAAAACACCAATCTGTCAATGGGGAAGTATTTACTTTTTTTGTTTGAAAGCGAAACTTTTTTGTCTTATTTTGTTCTACGTAGGGATGGGGTATTCTACCGGAAGCCAAACATTTACGTGCTATCTCATACTTTTCCAACCGAAACCTCTTCTTTTATTATTCTAAGCATCCCTTTAAGTGCAATTTTTTCTATCTCTCTTGCACTTGGTTCATCGAGTATATTTGCCAGGTAGTTTTGTATTTTTTTTTATGAGTTGCTTCTATAATGACTGGAATGGTGGAGATCTTAAGATTCCAGTTTCTTTGCATGTCGGAAGACATTGGTATTTAGTTATCCCGTATTATTGTCCATTTGTCGACTTGAAGGTAAACACGGATTTTGCATGCACCTCTGAGAACCCATTGTTTTTTTTCTTTATCGTCGGACTTATTTATCTATTATTGCATAATATCTATCATCTTTTTTTCTCTACGCCACTTTGTACTATACCTCACCTGAGCCAAATGCAACCCCCTTCCTCAGCATCAGTATCACTATACTAATGTTTACTCGCATCCATTTATTGTTACCTTTTTTTTTATCAACAAAGTATGTACACACATAAACACAACCGGAAAGAAAAGATGAAGATAATCGTCTTCTCTTTCCTTCCTTTCTTTCTGGTGATTATATGTGAGAGGGAAAAGGGGGAGGTAGTTTTTATGGTTTCTTTTTTTTATTTTATGTGCCTCATATTGCAAGCATATCTGTTCGAAAAACAATTTTAAAAAGAAACGATTACAGTGTTTAAAAAAAAAAAAAAAAAAAAAAAAAGGTGGGGGTAAGTTCTATATCTCTCACCACCAAAAGCATAGCCGAGGCAAAACTAGGGAATAATAAAGGATAAAACGCGAAAATTACTAAGAAAAAGTTTAAGGTAAGTGTTAAAATAGATTATCCGAGAAGAAATTCTTAAACTGTTTATCGTCATGAATCCCAAAATGACTCTTTTGTGAAGAACTGGATATTTGTATTTATTATTTGTATCTGCCTTTGCCCTTGTGGGGAGCGAGGCAATAAAATAGGGTACAATCCGTTTGTCTGGTGATACAACCTTAAAGACATTGTCGTTGTACAACGTCGTCAAAAAAACAGATGAAACGTACACATCTTTTTGATTGCAAAAAAAAAAAAATCGGTCTTTTTAAAATTGTTAGTTTATATTAAAAATTAAAAAAAAAGGGTCTGTTTTGAGCTTGGTGTGATTATTTTAGTTATCACTTGTTTTATTTGGATTATTCGGACTAATATTCTTTTGATTTAGTAACAACGTTTCGGCTGAAGTAACCTCTGACCTTCTTCAGGTATTTTTTTTTTTTTTTTTCAATTTGGAAAGATTCTAGTCGAACTTCGGAATTTGTAAGAATTAGATGTATTTTTTATATAGGAATTTTTAAAAAAATTGTTTTATACCACTGCATTTATTTATTTATTTATTTATTTTTTTGAGAGAGAGAGAGAGAGAGAGAGAGAGAAATGTAAGTTACGTAGAGGCGAGAAACAAAAAGTGGTTGCATTTTTATTAGTATGGAGGATAAATAAATAAATCAAGGGAATTACAAAAGTTTGTCGTTATTCGTGTTTATATTGAAATTAAAAACACCTTGGTTTCTTTTCAATTGACTTTTTTTTTTTTTTTTATCTTAAATAAAAAATATTTAAGTTCACTGTTGGATATATATTTTTTTGTAATTCTTTAAAGGGCGGTGGGGGGGATCTTATCGTCATCATGATAACCTTTGAATTTTTTCTTTTCTATTTTTAAATAGATTTTAAATTTGATTTTAAAGAAATACAATTTCTTAAGAAGCTTATTAATCGACCAACCATAACTCTTCCTATCCGTTCCCAATAACATAGTTTTCTTTTATTTTGTTTTATTTTTAACTTATAATAAATGACTTTTTTTTTCTTTTAAAATGGGTTGGGGGGGGTGCTAGTTATGACAATATTTTTTAATCGTCTATGTTGAGATTACAGCTATCAATTTAAATTCTAGCATCTAAAACTCGAATAAAAAAAAACAAAAAAAAACTAAATTATCTGCACTCCAGTTGAGTTCGAATCCCCACTCATTAACTGCAGTCATTTTAAAACTGGAAATCACGAAAGTTTTCGTCCGACAAATTCAGATATAAATCGCCAACAAGTTGTGATTTTTAGGTTTGAGTTTCAGTTTATTTGCTAACAATGTTTTAATTTTTTTTTTTTTTTTAACATGTGATTCGTATCAAATGTGATTCTGTTGAACTTTCTTCTGTTGACCCTTAAATATTGGCCAAGCGTGATTATTATTTTATTTTATTTTTTTAACAAGGTGGACGTATTTGTACGTCGATATTGAATGTTCGTTTTTAATGTTCAGTTTTACACTGGTATGTGTTCTTATGTTTGGTTTTTCTTCTGTCTGTATTCTGTTTCGTTCTAAATTGGTAAGTTTAAAGAACTATTTGAAGAACTGGTGCTAGTGCTGCTGCTGTGGTGCTTCTGGTAAAAGTTGATTTTTCGGTAACGATCCCACACGCCGCTATAGAACTTCTAGCGACTATTTCGGGAGGGAGGGAGCATTAATACTGATAATCACGAGGCTGTTCTTCGATATGACAGATAAATTCAACAAAAATCCCTTGATCCTTAGGAGCATAACGTAATACTCGACTTAAAAAAAATTCAATTCTAATAATCGACAATTTAAAGGCTTTAAAATCACTTTTCTCATTTTGCACGTCTATTTATTTTTCCAGAATTGTTTCAAATTATAAGCAGATTTTACATTGTGGCGATTCAAAAGTGATTTTGAAGCCTTTAAACTGTCGATTATTAGAAATTATTTGCTGATTTCGAAATTAGAATTTAAATGCAAAGATCATCGGGTTATTTTTTTATGTTCTAAAAAGGAAAACATATTTTCGAACGCTTCCTTGTTTTAAAAGAATGACTGCATATTTTCTCTTATGATTTTCTTTGAAAGTTTCAAGAATTTTAGGAATAGAAGTTAACAAACATTTCAACTTTTGATTAAAACAAGAAAAACTTGAACACAAAATTTTAATGTCAAATGATTTTCTTTTTCCTTCTGGATTGAATTTATATAAAAAAAAATGTCTTCAAATATATTTTATTATTAGGGCTAGGACAACAACATATTCTTTTCATTGTTTGACTCTCGAATGTGTATCCGTTGATATCTTATATGCTTTTATGTGCTGTTGATTGAACTGTGTTGGATGTATACTCGAGTCAAAACAATGAAAAGAATATTCTGTTGTCAATTGCACTAATAATTATTTGTCTCTAAGCAAGGATTAAGAAAAACTTAAGTAATGGGCTACTATTCGGGATCGTGTCTAACCGGGGACTAAGCGAGATGTCTGTTCACATTACATTTAAACTTCTTGCAGGTTAGTACAGTCAGGGAAACACGAAACGGGCGGAATTCCAAAATCTAACAGTTCGAGGAAAAGCCATTCTGGCATTTAGGGACCTAAATTGTGAAGAGGAGAGATTTTGCCGCTTGTCAGGTTAGTCAAGGGGGCACAAGTATTAGTTCATCAAAACACTTTCCATTAAAGTACTTATAAAACAGACACTTTTTTTACTGTTTTATTTTAAAACTACAAATGAGAGATAGACGATCACCTTAGCCAAGTCAGTATAACTCCACCCTGAAATTCATTTTTCCGAGAACTTTACACCGTTTTTTTTTTTTTTTTTTTTTTTTTCCCCTGTCTACTCTTTTCTTAACCCTATCAACTAACCACCTCTACTTAAAGGGGTTACTCTTTATTTACCACTACTTCTAGGTCAACTCTGACCCAAGTGGTAGTGCCTGGGGGTGTCATATAGAATCTATCATTTACACATAATTTGTTTACAAAACGGGCACCTGCAAAATAAATCCATTCTATACAAAATCTGTTTGGTTTTTGGCATAAGATGAATCAACATTAGGTTTTTATATTTTTTTTTCACCTAAACATGGAATATTGCCACTAAAGCATAAAGTCTACTGCAATAGGAGTAAGGTTGGAGGTTGGCAGCTTTGGAGAGCTGAGCAGCAAGATTTACATTAAATTTACATTTTTGCATTTTTGTACAGTCGGAAACTATGAACAAAGATAAACAGTCCGGGGAGGGGGAGGGGGCAGAAAATCTTCCTGCATCTAGGGACTTTTACAGTGATGAGGTGTGGTTTTGCTGTTAGTCGAATGTATTTACATGGTGAGGGATACAAGTGTAGTGAGTCCATCAGCATATTTTGTAGAAGTACTTGTAAAACAAGCACAGTGATGCGACCCTATGGCAATGGGGTAGGTTGACACATCATGCGATTAATCGCTCACCGAGCGGGTGAGAAATATATCGGTATGCCGATCCTCCATATGGGGGGGGGGTATTGTGATAGTGTGACATGACCTTTCATCTCGAGCTTGGTAGAATTTTTCACTCGACTAAGAGTAACAATGAAAAGTGAACAGTAGATTAAGATGGGAAGAATCTTACAAAACTTGCCCCATGCCATCTGTATATACCATATGTATATGCCATACCAAAGCGGCACTTGCCCTAGACAGGTTGAACCCGCTTTTTCTGAAGGATGAAGTTTGGTGTGAATATCAAATTTACAAGGATTCCCCAGTCGCTTGTATATCCAAGTTCATATGCACATGACCAAACTTAACTCGCCTTCTCCCGTCAGCACAGGGTCTTATCACTAAGATAGTAAAATAAGCCTACAACTTCCAACTTTTGCAGACCGTCCACAGCGAGCTCTGTACAAAGCCCTCCTTCAGTTGAACCAGTAATACTGATGCATCTTCCACATAGTCTTCAATAGAGATCAATCTTCCTTGCAGCCCACTGCAGCTCGTGATGAACGCAATGATAACTTGTACAGAATAGAATGTTGTCAACACCAGATCAGCAAACGCCACAAGTAAACTTGCCCAATACTTTCAGAACCTGCAAGATAAAGCCACTAGCAAGCCATTTGTCGTCACCTGTTGAACCGAAGACGCTTAAACTTTATATTGGTTTCCATAGTTCATCCTCTGATTCAATGATTACTAAATCATCAGAATGCAATAACTCTGAAGGGCATTTCCTGCGTAATGTTTGTATTTTGATTGTTTCGACAATTATTTTCATCGTGGGTGTTATTGGCACAAACGTTTTGGTTGTTGAAATCTACGACTTTCGTCAGGTGTAAACTCCATGTTATTTTTCAACTAAGGAAAAGGGGGTTAGCTCTGTAGTGAGAAATCACTGTGGGATTGAGGGTGTATCCGTAAATTATTTAAAAAGAAAGGTCAATTTTCAGGGGTCACTAAGGTACTTTTTAAGACTTTGATTCAATTTTTAACTGAATCCTTATCCTAATTGACCAATTATTCCATCCATCCATAGCCCTTGAGCCCCTGGAGGGGCATAGGCCATCTACAACTTTTTGTAGATGCTTTTGTAGTGAGGAGTTTTTTTTACAGGGTGAGGGTGCTAGCCCCATGCCCAACCTTCCCAGAAGGTACATACAGCGCCTAGCCTTCCCAAATGGTCACCCATTTGGTACTGACCAGGCTCAACGTTGCTCTGACGAGAATCGGTGTGTCAACGTGATTGTGCCGTACTAATTGTCAACATTAGTGAAAAAAAGTTTTACAAACCCTTAAATAGACAACATATATGTGTTGTTGCCAATAACATCTGAGATAAGAATAATTGTCCGAACAATACAAACATCTCATTTCCAAAATTCAGAATTGCATTTCCGGGATAATGTCTTGTGTACAATGATAATTAGGAAAGATCCTAACTTTTATCTGATCGCAAAAGGAGTTATTGGACAAAACGTGCAATCCACTGGACATCAACTCTCGTCATTGCTCACCAAAGAAGATCTTGACGAATGTGTTTTATCGACAAAAGCAAAGAATAACTTGTTCTTGCTGAGATATTTTTTCCTGCGATTGCTAGACAATATAAAATAGATGTACTCACCCTTAAAATTGTTATCAGCATTGTGTGGGCAATAATAGTCAATTTGAACATTTGCAAACCTGATTCTTCAATGACATTTGTCTTTTGCATCTGAGTTGCCAGAAAACATGAGCAAACCCCAGCTTCTCGCTTAGCAGTTCAAACAGTACTCTTTGCTTCACTTTTTGCCCATATTATTACAGACCAGGCTTGATGATTCAGCCTACACCACAATTGCAAACTACTATTGATAAGTTTCACCAGTAGATGCTGTAGCCACTTTAATAGTGAAGACCTGCATCTTCAGTTGGCTGCTCAGTTTTGTTTTGTTTTTTTGCCACTCTAAAATGTTGAAGCTATCAGGTTGTATGTCAGGACCCAAGTTGTTGTGAATCCTGTAGCTGAACTGGCAAAGCCGCCTTTTGATGAGGTTTTTTTTTATGATTAGAGATGGTTTCTCCTCATTTTATGATCAGAGATGGTTTCACCACTGTGTTCTTGACATTAAGTGGTCAAATTTCGATATCTTGTCAGAAAGACGCGTAAAAAAAAAAAACTGGAGATCTTAACTAATCTTGTTTCACATACCTACAGGAGTACCTGGCAAATATATCCAATTAACCAAGTGCAAGAGAGATACAAACAATTGAACTTAAAGTGACTTAGAATCTTTTAAAAAAAATCTCTCGGAATGTATGAGACGGTGGGTGAATGTCTGGTGTCTGGTAGGATGCCCCATCTCCAGCTAGAACAAAAAAATAAAATTTTTAAAAAAATGAAGGTTTATCTGTTCAGCAGTTAGTTGATAGTTTAGTAATCACTGGAAATCCTTTTTTGACCAGAGTATGTTGTCTGTGGCAAAAAAAATGAAAAATCACCCTTTTATCTCTTATCTGGCATTCCTGATCGTGTGTAAGAAAGGAAGGGGTTGTATTGAATATTGCTCCTCAGTTTTGTCCCCTTCCCTCAAATTAGTCCCTATACAAATTACCCTTACAGTGCCATCTATTTGTCAGTTCACTAAAATTCCAATTCAACAACAATTGCTACTTATTGAATTCTTTTTATATATTAAAACAAAAATATCCTTTGTGGTAATGCCAAGTGTCTATGATGGTCCAAATCTCAGTAGGAACTCTTCAGAAAACACTGGAACAAATTTGAAATGTTTATCTAATTGCATGGATTTAACCTGCATTTTCATTTTGCCTTTTAAAACAAGTCTGTGACCATGCGTAAAAAAATGACTGACACTTGTGTCAAAAGAAAAAAAAATGCAATGAGCATGCATTTTTGGCTTCATGCAAATGGCTACTCGACAAGCCTAATCTTTAATTTTATTTGCGCATCATTTTAGTCGATGCTACCTCCAACCTTTTTCGAGTATATCTTGTAAAACTGAATTTTTTTGTTGAACTTTGGAAATCTGCACAGAATTTGGAATAGAACCCTCTATTTGATCTACAGGGGTAGTATGTTTTTGCTCCATCAACCATGACAGTGTAGAAGTCCTAAGTAATTTGTAATTGTATTTTTAAATGATACTCGCACTGAGGATTGAGTTCTCAACCTTCAGAAGAGTATTGCTTACAACTGAATTTTACCAAATATTTTACAAGGACCCCTGGCATATAAGTGCTTGGTAAAATTCAGTTAAAAATTTAATCTTTTCTGAAGATTGAAAATTCATGGCTGACAGAACAAGAGCATGCTACCCCTGTGGATTAAATGAAGGTTTCCGTTTGTAATTAGGAATTCAACAAAATACACGCGAAGTTCAGAGGTTATATTGACCAAAACATTGTGAAAATAGAACTCAAGATGAGAACAGTAATCTGAAGAATCTAAATAATACGAATAATCAATCCTCATCTCAAAAATCCTTGAAAACCGAAGTCATTAAATATGGCAAACTTTGCGTCTCCAACCTAAAGAAATGCATTTGTAATCTTTGTTTTTTTTTGGGTGGGGGGGAACTTAGGAAGTGTAGTTACGCCTTAGTTGCCATTACTCTCAGATCCATTCCAACCCAGGAGAGTGATTAATACCTGTTGATTCATACTGATGAGTTTACCAATCAAATTGATCTGCAAAACCAGTTCAATCTCAGTAT
The DNA here is from genome assembly GCF_053919585.1 of Euprymna scolopes. Taxonomy (NCBI): domain Eukaryota; kingdom Metazoa; phylum Mollusca; class Cephalopoda; order Sepiida; family Sepiolidae; genus Euprymna; species Euprymna scolopes. Next base: position 10,644,277 of record NC_136487.1, on the reverse strand, counting down.
TAAAAGATTAAGGTTTTGTTTACATTGATCTTTGAAAACAACGCATTTTAGGTGAAAACGTTATTACGTACTTACGGATCATAGCAAAATTAGTATAAATTTCCAAAAAATACAAAAGTATTCGGTAGATTTACTAGATGTATTTTTAACAAAGTCCTCCACAATTATGTTCGCTTTAAAAATGGCAGACCATAAAGTCAAGGGAGATAAGTCAGTTTGTCATACTGAATCAGTAATACAGTTCTTCCACATGAAAACATACGATAAAACTTGATAATTTGATAAATTGTATTTTTACTTGTAATTATTTTTCTAAAGGATCATTTTTTTTTTTTTTTTTTGGAATTTAGATTAATTTTGTCATGACACCAAAGTATGTAATGTTTTCCCCTGAAATGCAGTCATTTAAAAAGATCACCAATGTAAACAAGCGCCAATGATTGTACAGGGGTTGACATGCTGGATCCACATGACAAAAAATCTCCATTGGGTCTTTTTGGATTGATGGACTTGCTATATTAATCCTTGTAGATCTCTCACTATCCATTCTCTTACTGTAATTTGAAGTTCTCTCTGAATTCTTTGTAGAATGAAATTCCAATTGTAGCAAGTATTGGCAAAATTAAATCCATAAAAGGTTTGTTTTTAGCAAGACACCTGGCGTTGCTTGGGACAAAAGTGTAACCTATTTCTATTGAAACTTCTACTTCTCACTATCCACTCTTTCCCCCCCCTCCCCCTCTCTGTCCACTCTCCCCCCCCTCTCTTCCCCCCCTCTGTCCACTCTTCCCTCTCTCTGTCCACTTTTTTTCTCCCTCCCTCTCTCCGTCCACTTTTTTTCTCCCTCCCTCTCTCCGTCCACTTTTTTTCTCCCTCCCTCTCTCCGTCCACTCTCTTTCTCCCTCCCTCTCTCCGTCCACTTTTTTTCTCCCTCCCTCTCTCCGTCCACTTTTTTTCTCCCTCCCTCTCTCCGTCCACTTTTTTTCTCCCTCCCTCTCTTCGTCCACTCTCTTTCTCCCTCCCTCTCTCCGTCCACTCTCTTTCTCCCTCCCTCTCTCCGTCCACTCTCTTTCTCCCTCCCTCTCTCCGTCCACTCTCTTTCTCCCTCCCTCTCTCCGTCCACTCTCTTTCTCCCTCCCTCTATCCAAACCCCTCTTTTGCATCCACCCACTCCACCTATATATATACACACAAAAACACACAGACAACTCTTTATATAGCAGATTCCTTATGGAATTAGTTAGAATTTACTTTTCAAATAAGTGCATAATACTTAACAGCTACGTTTCTCTGGCGAAACCTCGTCCAGTTGATCGTCGGTGAATAAATATTTTTAAATTTTAGATATTATTCATCCAGATAAAGAAATATACCAACCTTGTGGATTTTTGTTTTTGTATTTATTTATTTTTTTTTTACTTTTAGTTGGACATAGAAATTAATGTTGGGACGATTAATCGGAAGCAAATCGAAAAACTCAAAATTTTGGGGGGTATTTGAATCGGAAAATGTTATTTCGGTTTTCTGATGCCCAAAACTTTTGTTTTTGTTTAAAACTTAATTTTCTACGGCTTGTATTGATGATGAAGCAATAAACATTTATTGATTTTAAATTACCAGTAAAATTTCACTCTATAGATCACACCCATAAGTGTATTTTTACATTTGCAAAAATATATGCAAATTTTATGCTTTTTGTGGTAATCCAACCCCCCCCCCTCTGTTTCGCATCCCTCTGGGACTTTTAGGGCTAAAAAAAAACATGCTTTTTTTTTTTTTTTTATATAACTCAAAAACTTAATATGTCTGTCTATATAGTGTTTTTCTGTGGTGCTGAATTCAAATATACATGTTTTAAGGTGTGAAACTGCACTGTTTGTCCATTTTCACTGGGTTAAGCATTCCCAGGAGCTCACAAGGGTCACAAATGCTCCCAAATATCAAAAAATTACACTTTTTACCCCATAACTTTTGACTTCATCCATTAGATTTTTCTGAAACTTGGCGAAAATGTGAAGGTAACATTAGTGCTTCACATTCATCATTTCTTCACTATTTTTTTTGTGGTGTCATCTCACATGTAGCACCAGAGAGGGACCATGCACGCGCAATTTATTTTACATGACGGTACACTAACCAAGTTGGTTTTTTTTTTTTTTTTTTTTTTTTTCACGTCGCACAAATCACAAAAAAATAAATATACTTTAATTTTAAAACTACAAATGATCATTCTTTTAAATTTTGTTTCACTAACAGCACTTTGAATACATTGATTCGAAAGATAATCTATACTGCTGCTGCATAAATATTGATTAGCTAGAAAACCGACCCTGAAAAACTAGAATGGCATAGAAAAAAAGGATTATTTTATGTTGAGTTTTATACGTATGAGGTTAGGAAATCGAGGTGTGGAGGGATCTCAGGATAGTAAATTCATCTCTGTTTTAGAGCTTTTGGCCATGTAACAGTCCATTGGTCGATTCAAACTCCTCCTCTCAACAAACAAACCAACCATTGTCCTTTTACATCTGTAACTCCTGTTTATACTCTCCCTTCAACTCACTTGATGCCAGATAGTTTTCATATTCCGCTCACCTGGGCCACTTCCAGGATGCAGTCCACTCCCTGCCACTTGTCGAATTGCACTTTAAAATCAGTTTTGATGTTGCACAGACGGGTCATGCAAACCTCGCATCTCCAGATTGCATAAAAGAGGCTGTTTCTCCTTTCTATGCGATTTCTTGATAAGCATAAATGCTTGACATTAGTCATGCGCCTTGCCGTTCTCGCAAATGCTTGCCAAATAGGTGAAACACGGCTTTGAATTGTTAATCCTTTTCTTGCAAAGGAAATCACGTGATAAAATATCCAAGTATGATTTAAAGCAACAGCAATTTTAACTTGCTGATGGATAACGTCCATTTTGGATTTTGTGCTAAGCAAGCTTGACCAATAGAGGTTTGAAGTTCAAATTTATTATCTTGGCAGATGTTTATAGGTTATCGAGATGGTGTCACTGTCAGGAACAATGGGGAAAGGAGTAGTTGGTTACTTCTAATGCATCTTTACATCATCAACGTTCTGATCCCCATCTGGCATCAATCGAAATGAATGGCTCTTGTCTTGGAGGTCCCATGTTTTAACAAGCTTCTGGGCTTGACCTTTACTCCTGATCTTAAATGGAACACTACATCAAATCTGTTGCCAAGATCGCTGGAAAAATGGTGGGATCCTTCTATCGATCCAGTAAATATCTGACTGCTGATGCAATTCTCTATCTATAGAAGAGCCAAGTACATCCAAGGATGGAGTACTGTTGCCACATCTGTGCAGGAGCTGCTAGAAAGGACTTATCCTGCCTTGATAGTTCAAAATAGACTTTGTAGCCTCATAGGAGATGTCTTTTTTTCTTTTCCCTGCAACCTCTTTCTCACAGAAGAGATGTTCCTATTTTGTCTCTGCTTTATCGTTATTTTCATGGCAAGTGCTCGACTGAGCTTTAATCTATGGTTCCCCCCGCCAAACTTTCACAAGAAACACTCGTCTAGTTGAAAACGCTATCAATAATTCCCCCCACTCTTTATCTGTACCTAAACGTAGATTCCATGAGCAAAGCTTCTTTCTTAGAACTGCACACCTGTGGAATTGTCTTCCGTTTTCCTGCTTTCCAGCTGACTACAATATGGTTGTCTTCAAATACAACATAAACAAGTTCTTGATTAGCCATTCCACTTAAGTTAACAAATTTACCAAATTTCCATTACTAACGATTACTATATTGTCCAATTGACTACTGTACACTCTTAACCCTTACCCTCAAGTGGTCTCTGGGCCTTGATAAGGTGTTATGCCTATGTAAAAAAAAAAAACTGTCATTTTATTTATTTATTTTTTTTTTTTTAAGCAAGTTGATTTCTAAAGGATTTAGTCCAGTCTACCCTACCAGTTCTAGCTTGAAATGACAGATGCCTATTTTTCGTAACGATATAATGCGTAATTAACAGTGGTAATGATTTGCTGGTTAGTCATGAGTTTCCTGAACTTATTGCATCAACTCTTGAGTACCAGCTCTTCCCTTTGTTCCAATGAATTACCAGAGTAAAACTCTTGAACAACCTCAATAGCCTTTTCATTCAAATATAATTTCATCTGTATGATACTTGTTGCACACAAAATCATCATCTTTCAATGTACCCATAATTCCACTGCACTTGTAAATCCAGTGCTTAAAGTACCACAAGATATTGTTCCCAACTCCCTTTCCATAAACTGAGCAGAACTGTTTTTGACATTAATAACCACTGATCATCACTTTAATCTTGTTATACTTAATCCCAGATCTTTACTTTTCATAACTTTCAACAAATAGGCCTGTTGTTTCACACATTTTAAATGTATTAAATATGTGAAACATATATAATCACTCGCTTTTATGTTGAGAAATTCTGCTTTTTTACATTGTCTTAAATGTACTTGTTTTCTTGTCAATGGAAGGGAAATATAACTTAATTTTCAAATGATTTCAATATTAACAACCAAGAATCATTTCCTTTTTAAACTATAAGTGGAAAATTAAATTTTAAAAAATGAAAAGATGTTTTTTATGAAATTAGACTCAAATTTTTCTGTTACCCCCCCCCCTCATTTTTAATTTCCAATTCCGATTAAATCATCCTAACACTGGTTTAAATTTCATAAAAATCTGGCAAAATTCTAGTGTCCACAATTACAATTCACGAACTTATAGGCATTTTTATATTTTTCCTATAGAAAAAAATACAATTTTTGCCATAAACCACTTGATTATAATTATCCAAACCCTGATTAATATAAATTTTATTGATTGCATATTTAATTGTGTAGAAAAACATGTAAAAATTAAATAAAATAAAAAATCAATAAAAAAAAAAAAGTAGGTAACCATCAAATACAGGAGACAAAATTGAATCAAAAACGGCTTTGTTTGGTTCATGTTTTGACTTTTATTTGGAGAACTTTATTAAAGCAAACAAAAAACAGCATTTTGTACAGGAGATATTTATAAGGAACATTGATAGTGTTAACCAGGAGGAGGAGTATTTTCATAATTTGAAATTATCTACATATTAATATGATAGTGTGTGTTATTTTGAGTGTCAAGCTTATATCTTTTTTCTTCTGAGTGACTGTCATTTAATTGTTATGACCTTTCATTTCTTGTAATAAATAATTTTATCAAGAATTCTTCATAAGTTTTGGTTTCGATTAAAGCTGATGGCTCTTAAGTCATGGATATATTTTATATTTGAAATTACAATTTTATAATATACTAGCAGGGTACCTGGCATTGCCCAGATGTGAAGAGATGGTGTAGTAAGGATATTAAGCAAGGGCAAGGCGTAAAAAAAATAAAATTGAAAAAATAAAATTTAAAAAAAACGGAAAAGAAAGAGGAAGTGAACAAAAAAAATCACATTAATAATCCTGTTTAAATGTTAAAACTTTCAACAAAAAAAAAAAAAACAATCCGTTACGTGGATGCGAATGTGAAATGTAGAGCTTACGATGTGGCCCCAATATCCACTGCCATGGAAATAACGTTGTTTTTTTTTTTTTTTCTATTTAAACCAATTCAAGAAAGAAAATTAGACGCGCATGCATGATTGCCGAAGTCGGTTAAAAAGGAACCATTTTTTGTGACTTTCCCTTCTTTTAAATGATCATATCTATTTGAAATAATTGACCTTTTTTTTTTTTTTAATTTTCACATTATTCAACTGAGATGTCGTTCTTTAAGATGGTACCAGTTTTGATCCGGTTCGATGCCGCTAAGAAAAGTTTTTGGCAGACACATACCCATACACACATTTTTGCCTTTTATCTATCAGGGGTATCTGCCATTGCCCGTGTTTGGAGGTGTAAAAGAAAGAAAAAAAATTACAAACCTTATGCGGAAAAGAAAGTGAAAGAAAACGAACTTTTACTGCTACGCTACAAAACCATAGAAAGTGAAAAGCGGTCAAATTTAGCGATGTCAATCAAAAAGTTGACTAAAATAAGTAAATGCAGAAATGAACGTTGGCTGAAGGCCAGTTAAGCTTTCCACCGTTTCATTTATTTGTTTCCCCACGAAACCAAGCCCTGAGGAAACCAAGCTCTCCAGAAAAAGGGGGAACTCTCAAATGAATAGCAATTGTCTGATATGAGGGGTTTTCCCCACATTGATCAAAGCTAATTGCTTTCAAGACGTCCCGGCACAAAAAAGCCAAACAAACACGCAACAGAATGGAATAGCGTGAATTTTGTAAAAGTCACTCTGATAAAAGATATAGACGATCTACATTCGCAAATCGTAGATATTACAATCTAGGGAGTATATAAAAACTTCTAAAATATAGTACCCCCCCCCTCCCGAAAAAAGCCTTTGTTGGACATATAAAAACGCATGCGCCACTTTTGCCTTTTATCAATAGAAAATTAACTTTGTAATAATATATACGAAATTTGCATGAATTAAAATCTCATTGAGTATATTTTATGACTGGGCTATGCCGGCTGTCCTTCAAAAGAGCTACAATAATATCAGGGTGTCTCCCATTTATGCTGAACATTCACAGAATGCCAACGTCAATGAAAGAGTTCACTGTGGAATTTTCACAGGTCTCGCTCATGAATATTATCAAAAAAAAAATCCTATCTTGGAAGGGATGTTCAGTATTCAAGATATAGAATAAACAAAGAAAATTATTGCCTTTTAAATGTTAAAAATGGGATGCAATTATTTAAAACTTTTCTCAGTGGAAGTAAATACTCCACTAGTGTTAAAAACAAGATTATAACAGTATAAAAATTGAAATCTTATAAATTGAGATTTTAAAATCTGGTTTCATAAATTGCAAAGTAGAATCAAGGACAAAGACAAAAATTTAATGGTAAATCCAATCTATAATTTTGTGGACTATAGAAGTTGAAAACGTGGTGCAATCATAGAAACCTTAATTTCTAAGGTCTTAATGTTTATGCAATTTCAGAATTTTTTTTTTTTTTTTTTTTTTTTTTTTTTTACATAACTGAAATATTTATGTTGGAGAAAAGTGTAGATTTTTGAAACTCCATTGAATAAGGCATAACATCCTTGTTTGTTTTTTGTTTTTTTTTTTTGTTTTTTTTTTAACATTTGATGTAATGTAAATTTATTTATCAGTGAATGTTCTATCTTTTAGAGAGAGAAAATTAATTAAACATGGTTTACTTTGGTAAAGTTCATTCAATAAAAGAAACTGTATAAGTCTACGATAATATTTTGTCATTTTGTTCTTTTATACTTTTCCATTTATTTTTCTCTACATATTTATTTTTTTCATTAAATTCTTTTTGTTTTGAGTATGAATATATTTTTAATTGTTTTTTAAATTTCTTTTGCAGTTACTGGTTGGATTTAAACTATGGCAAATACCGAAGGGGTCGACCTGTCTCGACTACAACAACATGCGCCATTACTTCACCTATCTTTGGTCGACCTTATGCAATATGTCAGTGTCGGCACCAGTGAACTCCTTCATTACTTACTAAAAGAGACGCATGTAATCTTGGAATGTCGAGCCTGTTTCAATCTTTTTCGTGGTGTTCCTTACCTCATTGCACACAAACGGTTCTACTGTAAGCAAAAAGGTGACTACAGTCTACATAATTATGGAAATTCTCAAGGCCCTCCACATGGTGATCTGGCCGCTTTTTTCCAAGCAGAGTCGCCTCTGAATGAGAAGGATTTCTTGAAATATTCTGTGGAATTAGCTAAGAAGAACTTGCAGAACACCCAGGTGCAAGGCTATCTTCGAAAGGAACCCACTAAAAAACAGTTTTATGAGGCAGTCCAAAAACAGCTGGAACTTTCCTCAGACACATCCACACCTAGTAAGTCATACAGTTTTGAACCACTGGAAAATACAGAGGTTGCTGTGAAAGTTGTATCAAGTGAGGAAGCTCCTACAAAAAAGGAGAGCTCGGAGTGTGGCGGATGTGCTCATTCCAAAGATTCCAATAGTGCAGACAAAACTGACGCTCAGAATGGATCTAAGGGGGACTCTTCTGGCAGCGGAAAATTTAACCGCTCCGCATCTTCCTCCTCCATTTCATCAATGTCGTCATCATCATACACTTCCGACAATAAGAATGAAGGCTCCGGTTTAAAATTGACTCTCCGTAACACTACGTCTGAGTATCGAACCGTTCATTGCTTCAAATGTAATGCGACGATGCCTTCCCAAAAGGCCATGTCAGATCACATGCAGACTGTGCACCCCACTGATAATCGCTCGGGTCACACGTGTGGAGATTCAAACCATACAGCTTCATCCATGGATCCTTCCCAGCAGAAGCTTAATGGAATGCAGAATAACAAGGTTCGGAAGACAGATTGGCTAAAACCCAAAAGCTATACGTCAACTATTGAAAAAATTCCCCAGAAGCCATCCACTATTGTTAACACCGCCGCGAAGGAAGCCTTAGAGGTGAAAAAGAAAAACCAAGCAAATTTACAGGCGCTCAAAGAGGAACAAATGGCTTATGAAAATGAGATCCTCCAACAGAAGTTAATCCGAGGTATCATACCTAAATCGTCTCGAGGAAGGAAAAAATTTCGGTGTGAAAGTTGTGGCAAGATTTTCTCAAAAATGGATTCCCTTAGAGATCACCTACGGGATTGCATTGATTGGGAACATGTTAGTCAGCCTATCCGTAACTTGAAACTTCCACTCCCAGCTGTCAGTGATGTCAGCATGCCTTCTCTACCAATGTCTGCACCAGCCTCAGTTGACTTACCAGACACTGGTAGTGAAGAGCCACCCAAACCACCAACTCCAGCTCCCCAATTTCGCCCACTGCTTCCTAAAACGGAAAATCGTGTAAATATTGTCCCACCAAAATCTTCAACGGCTCACCCACAGGACAGATTGCCTGTTAAGCTTCGAATTATAAATGGAATCAATCAGAACCTTGTTGAGAATCCAACACGGGGCCAGGTTCTCGTTTTGAACCCTCAAATTAAGGAGAATCCAGTAACTCTCTTGCCGTTGTCTAATGCCAGTGCAGCCAGTAAATCATCTAACCCTAACCCTAAAACCCCCTCTCCAGTGGAGATCTTTCCTAAACCTACAAGAACTAGTGACCCCACCATAGTGAAACCCCAACTCCTAGCTGCCCACCTGCGTACCAATCACAACCCTGGAAGCATAATGGTTAGAAATCAGCAGACTGTAATTCCAGTCAATCGAGGTGCGTTTATGGGTCCCGTCGGAAATGAGGTGAAGGATGTCGAGATTATTGCTGTAAACCCTGCAAATAATACCGACAAACCACTTGCAGGTTTACAAAACAAACAATCAACAATCATCAATATGAATGTTGCCCCTACAAGTAACCAGGTGAACTCTGTGCCCTGCAACTGCTTGCAGTGCGAATCGGGTGGTGTTAATTCAGACAACCCGGTCAATGACTCTTCACGCCCAATCCCAACTCCTGCTGGATGTAGAGATTGTGCCGAGTGTCAAAAAAGCACCATCTGTTCGTCTGCCTGTTGCGTGAAGGATATTGAAATTGTGGAGCAGTTTACTTCCCTGCCACCGGAAGGTTCCAGTGGTAAATTCTCCATGTCTAACTACAGTTACCAACAAAAGGTCCCTCCCACAAATGATAGTGACGATGTTATTATAACGTCGCATAGTTTTGCCAGACCTGGATCGATACATAACACTCCACCTGTCATAATAACTGCAAAAGAGAAAGGATTTCTGAATCTACAAAATTCCAAAGTGAGCCCTGCTAATCCGAATGTCTTGGTGACATTTTCCAATCAAAAGTCTCAAATTCCCGAGTCTCAAATCAACATGCAAATATCGCCATACCCGGTGCCTATGACGACGACAACGACGACGATGAAGCCTGATGTTAAAATAACTAATTGTCGTTCCTACATTAAGCCTGTAATTTGGAAACAGTTTAAATGCAAATTTTGTATCTTCTCACATAAGAGTTTTGTTGGCTGTAAATTGCACTTGAAATGGAAACATGCGCAAAAAATCCGCACCTGTGACATGCAGTGCATCAATCACTACATTGTCGACTTGAAATGCCGAAAGAAGAAGTTGCTGTGCTGTTCGCTTCCAAGCAAAAACTGTCGCCGATTACAAAACCACAGACTGAACCCACTCTCCTCAGTTGGATCTGCTTCCAGTCTTCAAAAATCAACGCCACAGGTCAGCAATTCCACACGCACAAGTGCTCCAAACACAACATCGGGTAAAACTTTGTCACGATCTGACAAAAAGGATCCGACTGAAATTATGGACACAAAGAATCTACAATGTTTGGAATGTAAACACACGTTTCAAAACGTTTACAATCTGCAGAGGCATGTTGTCCGCCATTTTGGAAAGAAAGACTTTCAGTGTAAAGTTTGTTCGCGCCAGTTGTATACGCTCTCGGAGTGCCGTTCTCATATCAAGAAGAAGCACCTCGGCAAGGTAAAAGGCATCACATTGAAAACATTAGATCGCTCTGTAATTAATTTGAAGAACTCAAAGAACCCTTCAGAGAGTCCCAAGAACTGTGCAACGAACAGTTCCTCTTCTGTGCTACCTTCTGTACCAATAGAGACCAATTCCAATGTAGCAGCACTAAAACTTCTCCCCAAGGTTGCTGCTCAGTTGTCTGTGCTCAGTACACGCAAGAGTAACTACCAAAAGAAAGCCTTATATTTGGACACAAAAACTAAACCAACAAAAAAAATTATTAAAAAATAGTTTTCTTTTTCTTTTTGTTTTCAAAGGAAAAATAATTTAGTTTTGACAATATGTTGAAAGTATGGGAAATTAGTATCAATAATAAACAAAACTTTTTTTCTTTTTTTTTTTAATTAATTTTTGTTTCTTTTCTTGATCATGAAAACAGTGCTGCCTCTTTTTTTATTTTTTTTTATTTATTTAGTTTTTTTTTTTTTTTTTTTTTTTTTTTTTTTTTTTTTTTTTTTTTTTTTAGAGATAGAGATGTTTCTCAGTGCATTTTGTTAACAAGGCCTTTATTTATTTTTGTTTTTATTTAGAACTCTACTTAAAGACAAGAATACAAACTTTTATGATGTATATACCTGTTATGGAATGAAGGTGTCATATTCTAAAAATCATGTGAATTGATCAAATTTTTATTCAAATTTTATTACGAAGTGAGATGCTATTTTTTGATTGGTTCTATTTTATTGGGGGGGGGGGCGACAAGTCCATTCGGCCTATCCAGATCAATCGATACAATTTGCTCTTGAAATTGCAAAAATATTATTTTCTTAGGTAAACTATTTGATCTATTACATGATGTTTTGAATATATCTTCATTTTATGGCAAATGCATACATCATAAAGATTTTTTGTATTTATGATAAAGTCGAATTCTAAATAAGAATCCATATTTTTTTAACAAAGCATTACTTTTTTATTTACTTAAAAAATAATACAACATAGCATTACAGGTGTCGGCCATATTGTTATCTTGTCTTGACTACAGTGATACAAAAGAATTCTTTTGATGTTTGAATGCTTTGCAAAATTAATTTTGAAAATAAGAAAATGATTCTAAAGTAAATAATTTTTTAAAAAATTTATTTTTAAATTATTTTTATTTTGATAATTCTATTATATTTTTTCAAATTTTCATAAAATCTGCAAAAGTAAGTTTTACATCACTAATTCATCGAACATGAAAATGGCAACCATTTTTTTTTTTTTTTTTTTGTATACTGTCGTATGGCTGAAATCAATAATGTTTTCATGTATTATATAAAATATTAAAATGAAATAAAATGTATATATGTATACCAAACAGGATAATGATGATGGGGGGTACTTTTTATTGTGTAGTAAAAAAAAAATAAAAAATAAAATTTTAATTGCTGGTGTAGATTGGTGATTTTTATAATCCAACACATTTCAGGTGTACTTACTTGTCATGGTGAAATTAGCATAAATTATGAACAATGATCCAATAGATATGATAGATGTATTTTAAAAAAAAAATCATCTACAATTACATTTTGTTTTAAAATGGTTGGCCCTAAATTTAAGTCAAGAGATATAATTGTAATTATTTTTTCGACTGGATCATTTCAACAGGACACATGAATATGTAATAAAGTTTTCACTTGAAATGCGTTGGTTTAAAAGATCACCAATCTACATGAGCACTCTTTTTTTTCTTGATTTTGAAACAATAATTTATTGATTACTTTTTTATTTTTTTTATTTGAGACATTAAAATGACTTACTATTAACTTAAAAATGAATCCTTAAAATTGGAATTTATCTTCTGATCCTATGCAATATACTGGGGCATGCCATCTGCCATCTTAGAAAGAATTATCATTTCCTAACACTCCCTAAAGTACATCATAATATTATTTTTTGATTAGAAGACATGTTTCACAACTCTATTGTTGTTTTTTTTTTTTTGTTGTTTTTTTTTAAATCTTTTTTTCTGCTCTAAATAAAAGGATAACTTGTTTGAAAATGGGATTTTGGAATTAAAACAAAATATTTTTAGACTATATAAAATAAAGACAGAGATATCCAAACATTTGCATTAGTGCGCAACTAGATTTGCTAGTTTACATATATGTGCATAGATTCAGAACACCTTCGCAAATGAATACGTCTCGGCACCTGGATTTCATATTCTAAATAAAACAAAGTATGATGTCTTTATAATCCAAGTTTTTTTTATTATATAAGACTTATAATTTTAGGTTCTAAGTAATTAATATCATAAAATAATGAAAACAATTTTATTTCACCAAATTTCCAGATTAGAGGTAAACTATAAAGGAATAATTATGTTGGCTAAGGTTAGAGGCAGCAGTGCTGTTTATTTTTATTTGAAAAATATTAAAAAATTTACAAACTATGCAGTTTATTGTCTATCATTTTTAGTGCATTTATTGAAATACAATTTTTAAACCAACGCATTTCAGGTGAAAACATTTACTTATGTGCCATGATGAAACCAGTATTAATTGCAAAAATTACAAAAAAAATAATCTAGTAGATGATGTGCTAGAAGAATTTAAAAGAAAAAAAAAAAAAATCACCCACAGTTATATTCCCAGACATTTTTTTAAAGATGGCGGACCCTTAATTTAAATCAAGGGTTATTTTCCTTGTTTGTCATACTGAATTGGTTACACAACTCTTGCACATTAAAACATACGATAAAACTCGATAATTTGATAAATTCTATTTTTTACTTGTAATTATTTTTCTACAGGATCATTTTTCATAATTTTTAGAATTTATACTAATTTTGCTATGGCACATAAATAGGTAATGTTTTTACCTTAAATGTGTTTGCTTAAAAGATTACAGTGTAAACAAGCGCTCAATTATTTTTATTTATTTTTTTAATTCAGAGTGTAACTTATTGTACCTTCATTTCAGAAATGAACACTGACTTTATAGCTGGTGTAATTGAAATCTGTTATTCAGGATGTAAAATATTATTTCCGCTGCCTTTTAGTGTAGAATCAGTATTCCATTGGCACTGGCTATAAAGTTGGTGTTTATTTTATGATGAAGATATATATAATAGCAAAACAAAAAAAAAAAAACAGGTGGCCTTTATACTGGACCTCAGCCATTTTTATTTATTTTTTTTTTTTTTACTAGTCAGCACATACGTTCTCTGCATTCAGATATTCTGTGATTGCATATAAAAAAAAAAATTAGTTCTGTTTTGTTTTTGTTTTGAATGTTATTTTTCTTGAAAATGCATACATAAAAGTGTAATTTATATATAAAAAGAATAAAACAATGAAATTGATATCAGAAAATTACTTTTTAAAACCTGCTTCACTTTAAAAAAAAAATTCATTGTGTTAATTATTTTAAAAAGTATTGATTATGAGTGAGGCTGATTATTTAGTTCAAATTCAGTTGAATTGGATTTTTTTTTTTTTCTTTTTTTCAAATTCCAATTTATCAGGCATGTTAAAACCGGTTTCATTGCGGTTACGAAGGGCGCGGAAATAAAGGAAGGGGTGTTGTGAATTTAGGCAGTCGGAAATACAGTTAACCAGCAACTTTATCTTGAACTGATCTGTTGTTAGTGCCGTGACAATCTCGAGCAGTAACCTATTCTGATATATGGATGAAAAATGCGGCTTTTTGTCAGTTTAGTTGAAATCTCCGATGAAACAGCTTCAGGTTTTGTTTTCCCGTCCACGTTTGGGTGCTGGAGTGAAGAGAAGATCCCGAGGGGAGAGGTCATAATGGCCATGAAGGAGGTTATGGGCCAAAATTAGGTAACCTCTCGGTCTTAGACGCTCCAGTGAAAAAGGTTCAGCCACTGCAACAGGTCTTGTAAAGAAAGTTACAAAAACTTTACACTGACCGGTTCGCTAACTTCTTCACTCGCTCCAGTTGCTGAATGTCACGAACCAGATATGGTGACACCTGGATGCCATACTCCAAGTCAGGTCAGACGAGCGATATATACACTCCAGAGTGAGGTTGGGAAAGGAACACTTGATGAGAAAAAGGGTACTCCTTGCTTTGTTTGCTGCCTAAATGCAGTAACTTGAAGGCGGAATCAACCAGCATCCAAAGGTCTCCAGTCTCCTCAATATCTGCCGAAAGTAAATGGCGACTCCAACGCATGCTGAAAACTTAACTGAAGACCAATCTTCTTGTGGCAGGCCACCAGCTTGACAGCAGCACATTAGCACCAATGGCATCCGGCATTGCTGAATAAGAGGAAAGCACGAACAAACACCTTAGCAAAGTTCGTGTTTCATGTCACCCATGTCATCCATTATCCTTGTCACGACTCTTCTCTATCCAGGAGATTCGTAGGAGAGGAGCGTTTTGTCATAAAACCATGCTGAGAGATTGAAATGGATGAAGTTGATGTGATTACCCGTTTTAGCAACGTCTCCATGATTTTGTAGATTAGACTTAGCTGGTCTATAGTTGAGCAGATCTTTGTTGCCTTTTTTTAAAGATTATGGATATCGTAACCACTCTCCAATCATCAGGAACAACCCCTGTAGCTAGCATCATGTTGAAGTCTTGAAAAAGAGGAGCTGCTCAGAGCATCCTCTCTTGCCTCAACAAGATATAAAACTGGCCTTGAAATCTAGTGGCCAATGTCCGAAAACTCCATGAACCAAGTTTCTTCCTTAGAATATAATATGGTTGTTTTCAAGTCTGTTGGAAAGTAGTTCTTACTGAACCGTCCTCTGAAATAATCAAATCCAATTTTCAACATTAATGATCATCACACCGTTGTCGCAACTGACATTTATTAATCCTTATCCTCGAGTGTCCTTTGAGCCTTGATAAGTGATGAGGCCTTTGTTTTTTTTTTTTTGTTTTTTAAGCATTAATTTAAAATACAGACGATTTTTTTTTTTAATCCAATTTTCTGTAAAACCATCTTTCCTCTCAGCTGCATCAACTTTATATTTAACGGCAAAATAGCTTATTAAAGTTTTCCTTTTAATTGCCGAATACCGTTAAATGTTCATGTAAAAAAACTAAAGTTTTTTTTCCAGCTTGCAATTTTCTCGGCACACAAAAATCAATTCTTTTTCTTTTCCTGTTTCGACATTCATAGAAAACCCATCTTTCTTCTGATTGACATGCAAATTAACCGTACATTCAAACAACTCCAAGTCAACAAAAAATCTTTCGCCAATGAAAGAAATATCGGTCTTTTATATGCTCAAATTCAACTATGTCTTAATTTGCATATGTCACCTTTTTGTCAGTTGGGTTTCGAGTTCGAGTGTTAATGACTTTTTACAATATGCACATACCACCCTTGGACGCTTGTTTCTATGACCGTTGTCGTCACACTAATAATCCACTACCTGAAAGCTTTTCAAACTTCTTGGCTTAATATTCACAGGCAACATGAATCAGAACAAATACATTAAGAACATTGCCGAGGTTGCTGCAAAGATGGGCTCTCTTAACCATGCTAGAAAATTACTTGCACCTGAGAGTATCCTATATCTCTACAAAGCCACCATTTGCCCATGCATGGAGTACTATTGCCACTTCTGGGCTGATGCATTTATCACGAGCCTCTCCAAAAGAGTTTCCAACCTAATAGGTTGCGTACTATCGACCAAACTCCAACCATTGGTGAAATGTTGCATTCCTGTGGCTGTTTTAAGAGTATTTTAATGAAATGTGTTCCAAACTCAAAGCACTTGTATCTCCTCAACATAAATACCTTCGACTAATCTGACAAGCAGCAAAATCCCACCCCTACACTGATCTCTGGATGCTAGAATGCGTTTTACTCTAATAGTCTTTTTCCCCTCCAACTGCTAGACTTTGGAATTCCCTTCCTGCTTCCCTGACTGTGCTAGCATGTAGAAGTTCAAGTGTAATGTGAACAGACATCATGCTGCTTAACTCTTTACATAGTACCTCTATATTTGATCCCAAATAGCAGCCCCTTACGTCCAAATGGCCATGTCTTTCTTGGGGGGGGGGGCTCTTTAAAAAAAAGGGGGTCTCAAACTCTGATAATATCTTGCGCTTGCTCTCCATGCCATACAATCCCAAGTGTTAACATCCCTCTACTTTCGTGTCATATAATGAGTCATCACTTATCGAAGTTAAAAGTCGCTCGAGGAAAAGGTAATGAGATGGATAGATCGACAGTTGGATGATGACAAATTTTATGAGAGGATTGAAAACTGAATAGGCTGAACAAAATTTTCTTTTGAGGACAATTTAAGATGAGTATTTGTGTATTGGATATGGATTTGAAAACATTCCTGTTATAGCCTGCAGAGAAGCAGTCCCATGGTAATGTTTTCCACAGAAGGGAAGATATTGGTAAGAAACTTTGGAAATTTCATTTGATGTTAAGTACACATAGCAAGAAAGGATAATTCTTTGCAGTTGTGATAGAAAAGTTCTTGCTATAAACTTTTTTTCAAAAAGGAACCTCATCGGAGCTCTATTAAGCACGTTGTGTGGTAATCATGCTATAGTAGATTTGCAGCATCTTGTGAGAAAAGACTGGCAAAAAAAAAAAGATCAACCTCCCCACTAGATTGTGAAATTGATTTGGTACTCTGTCAAGGAAATGTATTTTTTTACCCTAAACGAGGCGGCAGATTTGCCGTTTAATTGTACAAATATCCTCAAACCAGGTAATCACTAAAAGGGACACTTAAACGTTGACACTAGTATCTAACAGAAGCTTTTTTTCATGTTTCACAAACTTTAAAATGTAATCATGTGATTAAATTTAATTAAAATTAACAACGTTGTTTAACAAATTAAAAAAATAATGCAAGATGAAGTTTTAAAATGATTAAATATAATTTATTTTATAATTTAAAATTAAAAACATTGACCAATAAAAATGAAATTTTGGGTATTTATGTATTTTTGGTGCCAGGCTGAAATGATAACATTATTTTTAAAACTATTCTTAGTGAGGAGGTAAGGGTGTTTTGTAACTAATCTGTGCTTCCACCTTTTTTTTTTTTTTTTTTTTTAATTGTATCGTGAAACTTGAATTTACACTGGAAAAAAAAACTATATAAAAATAGTGTTGTACCATCTGTCATCGTATGCATCCAAGAACAATATCTACTGTAAAATTAAACCAAAATTTGGTGCTTATGCATTTTTGGTACTACGCTATTTTTAAATATTTTGATAAATTAAAGTTTCACAATATCTTTTTGCATTGTTAAATAACATGGTTAATTTAAATTAAATTTTAATAACATGATGATCGATCACATTTTCATTATGTGATTATGTTTTACCCATTTAAAGTTTTGAAACATGTTTAAAAGAAAAACGCTTCCGCTAGATACCGGTGTCAACCTTTAAGTGTCCTTTTTAGTGATTACTTGGTTTGAGAATATTTGTACAACTAAACGGCAAATCTGCCAACGAGGCATATTGCCACTTGGAACATAAAGGCTACTATTTGGGATCGTGCCTAACAAGGGAGTTGAGCAGCGGGATGTCTGTTCACATTACATTTAAACATTGCATGTCAGTACAGTCTGGGAAGCAGGAATCTGAAGAAATTCCAAAGTTTAGCTTTTCAAGGGAAGAAACTTACAGTAGAAGGCTTTCCGGCATCTTGGCACCTCAACAATGGTGTGTCAATTAAAGTAAATCTATATATCTATAAAAGTGAAAATTGTGCGTGTGTGTACACTTCCCTACCAAATAACTTGTGTCAAATTTCGAGTCTGTAGACCAAAAATTGACAAAGTGGTATTGAGATTTGGGAAAATCTTTTTAATCAGATTTTGGCCTGAAATTTGTCTGTTAAGGGGTCAAAGTTCAATAATTTGACTTTTGAGAACTCTACCAAACTCCTCTGCCAGCCAATTTTGGGTCTAAACACTTGAAATTTTAGATATAGGTTACTTGGACATGGGTCAAATATTTTAATTTAATTTGAGCCCAAAACAAATGTTAAGGGGTCAAAGTTTAAAAAAAAAAAAAAAAAAAAAAAAAAAAAATTGACGTCTGCAGTCTCTACCAATTTTTCTCTATGGTAGTTAAGGAAGCCGATTATATAGAAAGTAGTTACCGTACATATTCACACTTTTTAATATATACATATATGCACATAAAGTTATGAACAGTACATAGGGCTTGAGCAAAGCCGGGCGGAACTGCTAGTTAAAAATAAACGTAAATGTTCACCAATCTTATTAGGTTGTCCGGAAAATAATGGCCAATTTTAGAGAAAAAGGATTTATTAATCAAATGTGACACTAGACATTGAAATTAGTCAAAGTATGATCCTTGAACAGCCATGCATTTTTGCCATCTATCAACAAGATCATTTATGTCTCATTGATAAAAATTCTTTGGCTTAGATGCTAAGAAATCTTTGAAAAAAGATTCAACCTCTGCATTAGATCTGAAAGTTTTGTTGCTTAAAAAAGCGGCTAAATGCTTGAAAAAATAGTAGTCTGTGGGTGAAAGATCTGGAGAATAAGGAGGATGTGGTAAAGTTTCGTATCCCAAGTCTGTGAGTTTCTGCAGTGTCATTCTCGCAACATGAGGCCGCGCATTATAGTGGATCAGGATTGGACCACGCCTATTCACTGATGCAGGTCTCAATTTTTGTAAATGATGATGCATTTCTTCGAGTTGATTGCAGTAAACCGCTGCCGTGATGTTCTGATTAGCATCCAGAAAGCTGTAAGTAATAACACCAATTGCACACCACCAAACAGTCAGCATAATCTTCTGTTGGTGAAACTTGGCTTTGGAAAATGTTTGGGTGGTTTATCACAATCAAGCCATTGACCTGATTGTTTCCGATTATCATAAAGGATCCACTTTTCGTCACAGGTGACTATTCGGTCAAGAAATAGATCATTAATGTTTCGCAAAAAGAGCATCGAACACACTTCAAAACGTCGAGCTTGTTGATTTTCATTGAGCTCATGTGGGACCCATTTGTCGAGCTTTTTCGCCTTGCCAATTTGCTTCAGATGGCCCGACACTGTTGAACTGCTGACACCAAGTTCCCGAGACATTTCCCTGACACTTTGCCGTGGGTTTTGCTCAACAATGGCTCTCAAATTTTCATTGTCAAGATTAGATGGCCGTCCTCTACCTTCTTCATCTTTAAGGCTCTCATCACCACTACAAAATTTCTGAAACCACCTTCGTACTGTTCTATCACTTGTGATGCCTTCTCCCCATGCCCTATTGATATTTGCAGTTGTTTGAGAAGCATTGTTGCCAAGCTTAAACTCATGCAGGAAAAGTAATTGTAAGTCTTTTCTCATATTCCAAATTATGGGCTCATTCGCTCATAAAACGTTTTCTGAAAGAAAAAAGTAAGAAATTATTAAAGAGCACATATAAATCAATATTCATGTTGATGTTTACCTGAAATATAATAAAAATCCTATGATAAAATCCAATTTCAAAACAGACTTCCTGAAATAGCCATTATTTTTCGGACAATTTCAATTTTAGACAAGATGCAGCTGATTCCTTTTCGTATCTATTTCTCTACCTCACTTGATCTGCAATCCTTGGTAACGTTTGTAAATGAAACTAGATAAATTCCATCTTTAAATCTACAACACACTTAGTCTTCACTTCCCATGAGCGATGTTTCTTACAAAAGGGGGAAAAAATGCTGTTTCCTAAGGTCGGCTGTTGTTCCTTGTGAGCAGCATCTTCCATTCTTAACTTTTTTTCCTGGCTGACATTATCTATTTGATATTCAGAGGAACTGAAACTTTTCCCTAAGAGCAGGCGTTCTTGGCCTGAAGGCCAAGATCTCCTATCATATCAGTAGGAAAATTGATAGTGTTTCTTTAATTTTTTTTTTTTTTTTTTTTTTTTTTTTTTATGGAAATTGCTTCAGACAAGGTATGAAGCCACTTGATGTAAGGAGCTAACAAGAATGAAAAATGATTATTGCAAAGACGAGAGATGCCTATTGACCTTAGTTTTTTTAAAGTAGAAGGAAAACAGTGAACAGGATGAGTTCCATAACCTTGAGCCTGAGTATCACTTGTCGATAGTCTAGTGATTCCAAAGGTTTTGCTATCAGTTGGTTTATTAAGGCGGCACATCACATTTTCAGTCTGCATAACTGATTCATCCACCAGGATATCATTAAGATATGAATTTGTAGCCTTCATTATCTTCTCCAACTTATTCAACATTGTTGAGCGTTACTACAATAATTTTCCATTCCATGTTCAACCCAAAACCCGAACCAGAAATATACATTAGATGGCTTCCTTTGAACCTTGCTGAAAGATACAGCTAAAGTCCAATCAAAGGACGATAAACCACGCCAAACGATTATTACCTTGGAGACCATTGTAATATTGTAGTTATTCTTCAATAGTGTTGTTACATTTTAACACTTGGACCCACACGTTGTATCTGAGATGGTCACAAAGAAAACCATAAAGGAAAAAATCCACTCAGCTTTTTCAGTTGAAATGAAAAGCATTTCTTTATGGTGCTTCCAAAATAATGCATTGCATCTCGTTTTGAAAGTCTCGTAGTTTATGTCATCTGCCATGTACTTTAGTCTCTTGCAACCACAGACCAAACGTTCATCTTCGCGACACGCAATTTTTAAAATTTTTTCTCCAATCCTCGCCCGGTGGTGTGCTTTCTTTTTCTTTTTTTTTCCCCACCTTCTTTTCCTCTGCAGTAACATCACATTGCACACTGACTGCTGCTAATAGTGTTAGCAGCACTGTTACATCAGGAAAAAAAGAACAGACTGAAATAATTAGAAAAAAAAACAAATTTAACTTTCTAATTTCTGGTCAGCCATATAAAGTAAAGGATCTTGTTCAAACGTGATATAGAATTGGAATATGTTGTTTATTCCACTAGTTATTCGCCAAAATCTATATAAATAAAACAAATGTATGTCTGTGTGTGTCTGAAAATATTTAACCAATAAAACTCTTAAACTACTGGTCACATAATAACACTGAAATTAACAGGAAATAGTAATCATACACCAAGGATGGATTATAATAAGTAAAATCTTTGTTTGGATGGATGAATAATGCATATTCAATAGAGAATTGGCTCTATAGTAATACAAAATCTACATGAATTAAAGTATATTTAAGCATATTTTACGACCGGCAAAATCCCCCCCCCCCATGCTAGTGTTGAATAAAATCAATTCTTGGTCTGAAAACTAATCTGTTGCCATTTTAGTCATGTAAATTATTTATAGTGAAATGGCTTTCGGTACTATTTTATAAAACTACTAAAAACCATGTTTTAACAATCAAAAAACAAATAACAAAAATAATAAAAATGTTTTTTGGCTGTTGTCCTCTTACATGTAGCTTCAGCCTTGAAAAAACGTCAATCTTTCGTTCATTTTAGCTCCTTATATCAAGCAGCTTCATGTCTTGTCTGGAGCGATTGCGATTAAAAAAAAAAAAAAAATAATAATTGCTGCCTAGCTTCCATCTCGAGTTGCAGCCTATAAATTTGGCCCCTATCACAGTGGCAATATGTCTTGTTTGGGCTGAAGAACAAAAAATAAAAATATATTAAAAGCTGTAATTTATAGTCGACAAGTTTCTTTGGCGTTTCTGGTGCACTTTGTTTTTCCTCAGTCGATTAAGAAAAAATCCTTCTCGACTTAAACAATTATTTTTAAAGACTCAATCCAGGATCGAGTAGATAACTGGGTAACATTTTCAGTTTCTGTAAGTACATCTTTTACATGCACACCATTTTTCTGCAGTTAAACGAGAATTTAATGCCATATTGATTATTGGACTTGCTCAGCATGCCACTGACACAAAAGTCTTTCTTCAAAGTCGTCAGATTACCTCCCAAATGCCCTGTTTGTCAAAGACCAATGACAGAAGTTAAACGTAAGAATTAGTTACTTGGCAATGTTCAGGAAATAAATGGCACTGCAGTGATAATTGTTAGTATTTAGTAAGAAAGCAAAGCTGAACGATGCAGCAAGTGAAATAGCAACATTATTCAGGAGAATGCCAGGCCAGTAACGGTTACATCTGGTCCTAGGTGATACTCAGAATACAATTGCAAATTACTTAAAACTTTTACCCAGTTATGGAACGAAAGCATGCATCCCCCATGGATTAAAAAAAAAAAAATTCTGTCCAAAGTTTTTGTACAGATTCTTGAGTTTGACAGAAGGATTCTCAAGTTGACAAGATACACTTGATGATTTACAAAAACAAAATTTTTTTTTGCATTTTCACCCTAAACTTTGATGTAGGGAGCTACTATCTGAGATGTAAATTGCAGGGATACTATGTAGGGAGTTGAACAGCAAGATGTCTGTTTATGTTACATTTGGATTTCTGTATGTCAGGGAAGCAGGAACCTGGAAGGAAATTCCAAAGTCTAGCAGTTCCAAGGAAGAATTTATCAGAGTAGAAGGCTTTCTAGCTACTGGGGATCTCTGTGTAGGGGTGGGATTTAGCTGCTTGTCGAGTTAGTCAGAGGTATTTACATTGAGAGGGCACAAGGGCTTGTAGTTCATCAGAGCACCCAACATTAAAATACTTGTAAAACAGAGCAATGTAACATTTCATTGATGTGACAGAGGTTGAAGTCTAGCTGATAGTTTGGGACCTATTAGGTTGGCAACTCTCTCTTAAACCCTATTGAGGAGTGAGACAAGTAGCAGATGTACCAGCCCAAATGTGACAATACTCCATACATGGACGAATGGTCTCCTTGTAGAGGTACAGGATACTCTCAGGTGTAAGCAACTTCTAGCATGGTAGAGAGTTTACCTTCCCCGCAGTAGCTCCGGCAATGCTCTTGCTGTATCTGTTCCAGCTCATATTCCATGTGAACATTAAGCCGAGGAGTTTGAATGAAGTACTGTATCATTAGCCATAGCTATCAGTGGTTGAGAAGGTTTCTTGTAATTATTGAAGGAAACAAGCTTAGTCTTCGCAGCATTGAATCTTACCATCTATTTTTGTCCCCATTCCACTACAGACTGGAGGTCTTCCTCTAGGGTTTCCACCATTGCCTTGGATATGTGTTCATTCGTTTTCCCCTTGTGCCTGTTATAGAGCATGGTGTCATCAGCAAATATACCCATTTCAGAGACAATTTTATCAGGGGGGTCATTTATGAATATCAGGAATAATAAAGATGCAAGGATCAACCCCTGAAGTACACCTGTATTTATATCATATTTAGATGTACAACCATCGAGTACAATCTGGATTCTTCTCTTATTTAAAAAGGATTTAATTATGTTAAGTATTCGTCCAGTAATACCATATGATTTGATTTTCATAAGAGCATCATGCCATACCCTGTCAAAAGCCTTAGATATATCTAGGACTACTACCCTAACTTCCCCTGCCTTATCCATGCATGCTATATACGTTCAGAGATTACAGGTAGGATATCTGCAGTAGAACGGGCTTACCTAAATTCATCATGTAGGTCAGACAGAAGTTTAGCAACTGTAAGGTAGCGAACTAGAGCTTGTTTAATTATGGGCTCAAATATTTTGATGAAAAGACGGAGGAGGCTAATGGAGCCATAATTTAGTGGATCAGTTCTATTTGCCAGAATTCTTGTAAACTGGTACCACAAAAGCAATTTTACAGAGGTCAGGAAAGCAAGATTTGTTAAGATATTTGTTGAAAAGTTTAGAGAGAACTGGAGCAACCTTAGCAGAGCATTTGAAATAATACAGCCAGAATAAGATCAGGTCCACATGCTTTCGAGTTGCCTAAGTTTTTTTTATATCATGTACTTGAGAAGGGGTGATTTTCAGATCATCTACTGTGGTTTGTATCCAAATAAAATCTGTCGGGGTTGGGGAGTTGTTTGCTAGGTCCAAAGTAGAGATTGAGGCAAACCGACGGGCAAGCATAGTTAGCCTTCTTTCTTAGTTGCCATGATTGTTGGATAATGAGGGAATTGTTGATTGCCCATTATTTAGTACATTTTCCAGAAATCACAAGTTCTTAATTTCTGTGCTTCAATGCGTTTTCTGGTGGTTTCAGTATATTCTCTCTTAGCTGTCGCTATTTCTTTTTTGCAATTACTTAGCTTCTATACAGTTTTGTCTGTTTGTACTGGACATGTCGGATAAATCTGTGGTATGCACGCTGCCTTTGAGCAATGGCAGCTGTAGTAAACCATTGGGGAGAATGAGGTTTGCTATAAAATTTCCGTATGGGAACATGTGCTTCAATTGTTGCTTTGAACCATTCAGTGGTTTAATTTGCACACTTTTCTGCAGGAAGAGAAAAGATATTTCTCCATGGAGCATCTCTGTGATAACATCCCAGTTTAACCTTATCGTTTTAAGCAATTGCTCTTCAACTTCAAAGGGTCGAGATTTTAGAGTGATACTGATGTCCACTACCACACCGAGATCAGTTGCCAAAACGTTGTGAAAAAAAATAATACTCAACATAAGAACAGTAATCTGAATAATATATTATTCTCTGTTGATACTCATGTCAAGATCTTAGTTAAATACACACACACACACACACACACACACACACACACGTTGTCCCTTAACCGTACCAGTGGATTTTTATTTATTTATATTTTTTTTTTCGCATTAGGGTTAGTGGGTACGCCGTCGCCACCACTAACCCTAATGCGAAGAAAAAAAAAATAATAATAATAAAAATCTCCTGTTTTTCGGTCTCTTATGTTTTCACTTCCATTTTATTTGCGAGTTTTGGGGGGATTTTTTTTTATGAACCTTTAAAGCTAAACTTAGTCAAAAATAATATTCGACGTTAAAAACAATTACGTTACAGCTAAACGCGAACAAAAAAGATTAAGGGAGATAACTCAAATTTTATCCTCCAAAAAAAAAAAAATAAATAAATAAAAATAAAAATTAACGGAAACTGGACATTTAGCAAGTTGCAATAATCCCTAGATATTCAAAAAGCAACATACACATATTACCATTTATTTTCTTGTCTGTTTTGGTAGAATTGTCTCTGAAATAATTTAGGGTGAAATAAGGATAAAATTGTACTTGCTCTGTGCCGTCAACGAAACTAATTAAAAATTAACACAGCGACGAAGGTGAAGAAAAATGGCATCTATATTAAAAAAAAGAAAAATCTCCATGATGTATGTACCCGTGACGGAACGAAAAAATCATACTCTAAAAATCATAAATTGATCAAGTAGTTTTATTTTAAGAAACGAAAATCAAATTTTATGAGTAACCGAAGAGAGACTGTCTTACCCGCCATTTTAAAAACGAAGTCAGAAAATAAAGCGAGATAACGCAACAGTAATTCAAACTTGCGAGATTTGTTTTAATGCCTACAAATTACAATTAATCAATCACTTAAAAATAATTTTCTTTAAAGCTACTTAAGTTATATGATTTTTGGAATATAATTTTGTTTTTCGTCATGAGTACTTGAATGATACTTATTTTTCTTTATTTTCTATTTTTATTTTCTTAATATAGGGCGAATTCTGGACAAAAACCGATATTTCAGTAGTACCTATAATACAATTGAGCTATGTATCGGTTTTTTTTCTTTACTTTTTTTGTTTTTTCTTCTATTTTTTCCTCTTCCTTTTTTTTAAAGTTGCTGATGATGATGCCTGGCCAATCAGATATGGCGTGATAGATGACACTTCCAGGAAAGAAAAGTCAACTTAACATTATAAATGATATAAGTAAAATTAAAATACCACCTTTTGCTCTTCTGAAAACGCTTATTGATTTTTAATTCTTCGGAATAATGGCAAATTCCTACTTCGCCACATAAATTATTTATTTCGGCATTATAACTCCTATGCGATTTATTTTTGGTACAAGAACATAATTTAAACAAAAAAAAAATACACGTAAATTGATCAAGTAGTGTGTGTGTGTGTGTGCGTGTGCGCGCGCGCTTAATCAGGCGGAGTCACTAAAAATTCTCTGTACGCATTAAAAAATTTTGGTGCTTTTTAAATATTTGGTCGATGAATCGACTTTTTAAAAATATATCGTTTTAAGAAAGCAAAAACAATATTATGCGCTTAATTGTCGTATCGAAAATAATAATATATCTAAAATTTACGAAAATTCATCGAGTTGGTTTACACATAGATTCGAAAAAGTTGTCAAAAAGCAAATATATAACAAATGTTATCAAAGGCAAGATAAATTACTTTTCTACCTAACTGGATATGTTTTTAGTGTTTTTATTTACGGTAACATGTTTATTCAGCTCAAAAAACAGTGTTTACTGGTGTTGGAAAATTTAAAATGGCGCCGGACTTTCTGCTGAACATGGTAAGTTTGGGAAAATGAGTTAAAACTAAAAAAATATATACAAAATACTGTTAAAAACTCGCCCAATATATGTTACTGTGATGGTGTGACATAGGCTGACATATATTCGGTGGGGTTTTAACTATTTTGTATAGTTTCTTTGGGTTTGTATTACTGTACACATAGATTTAAAAAAGTTCTCAAAAAAAACCCCAAATATATAACAAATAAATGTTATCAAAGGCAATAAGTTACTTTTCTACCTAACTGGATATATTTTTCATGTTTTTATTCAATGTAACATGTTTATTCAGCTCGAAAAGCATACAGTGTTTACCGATGTATTGGAAAATTCAAAATGGCGCCCGACTCTCTCTCTTTAACACGGTAAGTTCATGAAAAGATGTTATAAATAATAAACTAGACAAAATACTGTTAGAAATTCGCTCAATATATGTTACCGTGATATCAGTTGACATATATTCGGTGTTTTTGTAATAGTAATTTGTCTAGTTTATTATTTATAACACCTTTTCCCAAACTTACCATGTTAAAGAGAGTGTCGGCCGCCATTTTGAATTTTCCAATACATCGGTAAACACTGCATGTTTTTCGAGCTAAATAAACATGTTACATTGAATAAAAACACAAAAAATGTAACCAGTTTTGTAGAAAAGTAACTTATCTTGCCTTTGATAATATATCTTTGTTATATATTTGTCTTTTGACAACTTTTTCGAATCGGTGTACAGACAGTAATACAACCCCGTTTCTTTTATTTTTAACTCATTGTTAAAATGTATTCTAATCGGTAACTGTCGGCGCGTTACTTACGGAAAAAACGGTTAATTAAACTGCAGAAGCACCTGTTAAGCCACACAAGTTCTGTAATTGAATCCCTCTCCCGCAAAAAAAAACAAAAAAAAAACGAAAAACAAAAATGTTTGGTGCTTATGCTTGGAAACCGCATTAAAAACTACGTAACAAAAAAAATCACCCCCCCCCCAAAAAAAAAGTACTGTAATGTATTTTTTAAAAATTGTTTTAGACAATTTTTTCTTCGAATTTTAAATTGTCCGCCAATGAAAAAAAAAAAAAAAAAAAATCCGACATTACTCCCCACCCCCACTACTTGGAATGCTTCTTTTCTTCTTTTTCCTATAAGTTTAAACGCTCCACAAAAGATTCGTACCCCATGTGAAAAGACAGTTTGCTACGTAAAGGCACATTCAACAGTCGTCATTTGTTATCGCGCGCTCGGGTTTGATTATCAGATTCGTTGTCAGCGACCTCGATTACCCCCTAAAAACTAAATTAGAGTGGTCGGTGTTCTGTTGTATCCCTATATTTACCATAACCATTTTTCACCTGCTACCACGATTAATTTGAATATATTTGCTGTTAAATTTTCGTCTATTCAAATTTTAGATTTCGTCTGATATTTCTCTTTACATCACTAGATTCTACTAAAAAATAATTCGTATAGAAAGCTGCATGTGGGTAGCTAATGATCTAGTTATAAATTAAGGAGAACATAGTTACTCCCCTTTTTAATTATTTTGGTTACGATTACGAGTTTGGGGATGAGGAATTTTTTTTTTTTTTTACTCTTTTTCACACCTAACAAGACATATTGTCACTTGGGCATAAGGGAATACTATATTTGGGGCCATGTTTATAAGGAACTATGTAAAGAGATGGGCAAGATGTTGGTTTACATTACATTTAAACTTCTGCATGTTAGTACAGTCAAGGATGCACAAAGTAGGAAAGAAATTTCAAAGTTTAACAGTTTGATGGAAGAAACTTTTAGAGTAAAAGGTTTTCGGCGGACGTTGGGATTCTGAGCCTTAAGCCTTACCTTAAAAATTCCATAATTTTCACTTTTTTTCTTGTTACTATCATCCAGTAGAGACTTATGTATCAGATAATTAAAAAAAAAATACTTTTTAAAAATCATTTTTTATTTTTTTTACTCTAAAATAACCGGACGTAACTCAGCGTTCACTAACAATTTAATAAAAGAAACACGTTCCGAGTGAACGCTGAGTTACGTCCGGTTATTTTAGAGTAAAAAAAAAATGGACCTTAAGTTCGTGTTTAATTTACTACAACGTTATAATAGAAAACTGAACAAGCCGTGAAAAGTCATAAAAAATGATTTTAAAATGTACTTTCTTAAAAATTATCTGATACATAAGTCTCTATTGGATGATATTAACAAGTGAAAATTGTAGAATTTATAAGGAAGGTAAGGCTCAGATTCTCAACGTCCGCCAGGTTTTCCATCATCTAGGGACTTATAGTGAAGGGGGTAGGATTTTGCTGCTAAACGGGTTTGTTGGTCGTATGTATGTTGATGAGGTACAAATTCAAATAAAGCAAATTCTATTAAAATACTTGTAAAACAGGCACAGGGATGCAACACTGTGGTGATGGGACAGGGGTTGGAACTTGGTTGATGATGTGGGACCAGTTACATTGGAATCTCTTTTCTGGATCTTGTTTAAGAGGAAGAGACTAGTGGTAGCTGTACCAGCCCAGATGTGGCAACAATACTCCAGGCTATTGGCAAATAGTGGCTTTGTAAAGATACCAGATACTTTCTGGTGTGAGTAATTTTCTAGCACAGTAGAGGGAGCCCACCTTCTTTGCAGCAGCCTTTTCAATGTCCTAACCGTGTGCATCACTAGGTGTATCAGAAATTTGGAGGAATTTTTGACACCTCTAACAAAACTGCGAATAAAATATTAAAAAACTCGTAATTTCTCTTTTTAAAGTGGGTTTATTTTCTGTGTGGAATATACTTCCAAAATAAACTATTAAAGTTGTTTAAAAAAATAATGGAAATATTATTTATTTAAAAAAAAAACAGTGTTTATAAAATGCCGGCGTGCCTTCATGCAGCCATTTTTTTTTTTTTACGTAATGAAATCAATTGAATTTTACGAGTTAAATATTTTTCAATTTTTAAACTTTAAAAATCTATCAAAATTTTTCTATTGGTTCAATTGTTACGATATTTTCAGGGTCAATGTGAAATTTTATGCTGTTTCTAATAAACACAATATAATATTTTAGACTAATGGTTTTTTTTCACCCCCCCCCCATTTTGAAATGTCTATTAAAATTTTAATAATTAATTTATGTACCAAAGTTTTATATATCACAAATTGAAAATAAAAGATCAATAAAGAAAATATTCTAATTTAAAACAACAAAAAAGAATAGTTTTTGGAAATTTACATGTAAAGTCCATTCTTTTCTTTAAAAAACCACGTTGATTTTTTTTTTTTTTTTTTTAATGAAAGCTCATGTTATGCTTATATCGTCAAGTAAATACCATTTTTGGTTAACACACGCAATAAAAAAAGAGACATTATTTATGTCCCTTTGACGAATCCATATTCGATAAATTTCATATTAGCAGGAGGAACTCTTTTAACCTTGGCGCTAACCACGATACGAAAATGCGATTTTCTTTCTTGTTTTTTTTTTTACACGGTGGTTACCACTTATCAAGGTCCGGAAGCCACTCAGGGATAAGGGTTATTGCAAGTACAGTACGTTAGTGTGGAGATTTAAATTTAATGAAGTGTTTGCTTAAGGTGCAGTCCATCAGGAATTTGTTTACGTTGGACTTGAAGACATCCAGGTTGTAGTCAGGTGGGAAGCAGGCAGATGGAACATAGGCGTGCAGTTCTAAGAAAAAAGCTTTGTTCATGGAATACGTTTTGATTTAGGCACAGATAAAGAATGGGAAAAATTTTTGACAGTGGATTCAGCTAGACAGGTGTTTTTCGTAAAAGATTGGCGAGGGGGGACCAGAGATTGGAGTTCAGACGAGCACCTGCCATGGAAATAGCGATAAAACGAAGATAGGCTCGCAACGTCTCTTTTGTGGGAGAGAGGTTGCAGGGAAGAAAAAAGGGCATCCCCCACTAAGCCACAAAGTCTATTTTGTACCCTGTCAAGGCAGGATAGGCTGTTTTTAGCAGCTCCTGCCCAGATATGGCAGTAGTATTCCATCCTTGGACGTACTTGGCTTTTATATAGATAGAGAATTGCATCAGTAGTGAGATATCTTCTGGAGCAGTAGAAGGATCCCACCATCTTTCCAGCGACCTTGGCAACAGACTTGATGTACGTGTTCCATTTCAGATCAGGAGTAAAGGACAAACCCAGAAGCTTGTCAAAACATGGGGCTTCTCCTAGATGAGAGCCATCCATTTCAATTGATGCCAGATGGAGATCAGAGCGTTGATGATGTAAAGATAGGAGTTTGGTTTTAGATGCATTAAAGGTAACCAGCCATGTCTTCCCCCACTGAACCACGCGCTCGAGATCAGAGGAGAGAGAATCAGAGAGAACTTTATCATTTACAGCCTTTGGTCTGTACTGAGATGGAGATGACTTATCACCTGAATTCTTAAATACAGGGCAAACTGATGAGGTTTTCCAGAGAGTCGGAAAGCACTTCTCCTTAAGGCAATGCTTAAACAGTTTTGTAAGTATGGGAGCAAGTTCTGGTTGAAGCTTTTTTTACACTATAATTGGGATGCTGTCAGGGTCAGTTGCTTTACTGGAATCAAGGTTCTTGATTAGCTTGGCGACCTCATGCACAGATATTTGTATGTTACCTAGCGTGTTCTGTGTTATAGGAGGAAATACGGGGAGTTGATGTCCTTCGTCGCATAGGGTAGAATTAGCTGCAAAGTTCTTGGCAAATAGTTTGGCCTTGTATGACGCTGACGAGATGACCTCTGATCCATTGATAATGGTTGGGATAGAACGCACACTTCTGTTCAGAATCCTATTTGTTATTTGCCAAAACTGGTGGGAGCCAAGCCGCTGATCAGCTACTTTGGATTTAACAGACTGGGCATATAGCTCTCTTGCATTTTTTATTACTCTTTTAGAGTGGTTGCTGGCGTTCCTAAAAGCAGCTTTAGTCTCAGTACATCTATTACGTTAGTAGCTATGGAAAAAGTGATTTCTGTGAGTGATGGCAGCAGCATATTCTGGGGAGAACCGTGGCTGGCTGTTAGGTTTTTGTTGGAATTTTTTAGATGGTATGAATTGGTCTATGCCTACAATTAACCATTCGGTCAGATCTGATACTATAGAGGACACATCCTTTTTAAACATGGAATGCAGAGGTAGATAAGATATGAATGTACGGAAGCTATCCCAGTCAGCCATAGAGTATCAGTGACCCTCGCTTTAAAAATTGTTTTTATTTAAAAAATACATGGAATTTAAAATATAAATATGGATAAATTCTTAACAATGAAGAATGGAACTACCCATTTAATAGTATTTTTTTTTTAGGTAAGTGATTTTTTGGCATTTATATATATACATATATTTATAAGCAAGTCAAAATATGTTGATTTTCTTTATATTTTTTTAAAGAAAACCGCTTTAAAAAAACAAATATTGCATAATTTGCTATTAAACCTGTTATTTTTTTTTTTTTAAATTGGTCTTTGCGCCTTTAATTGAAAAAAAATTGGAGTTTGAATTACATTTTTCAAGTAGTTATCAGCTTCGAAAAATAGTAAGTTGAATTATTAAAGTTCTGATCATCATTTTTAATGGCCACTTTCCGATACACCTAGTGCATCGCTGCACTTCATCCCCCCATTTTTTAAAGCTACACCTCATCACTTACATTCCTTTCACCAATACCATCGAACCCATCAATAATGCAATTCATTACAACTGCTTTCCATTTTAGTTGAACTCCATTTTTATTTCTACTTGCTAGTCTCCGTTGAACTTCATGACGTTCCCATCAACGGCTTTCATGGTGCCACTCCTCCCACATCCCCTTTCAAGTTCGGCATTGAGTAAAGTGGTTGTGCATCTGCTATCGACAAGTGTGATCACTATCATATCATCCACTGATGCTCCTACCATCAGAAGATGTTGATACTGCACTTTTGTTCTGTTGGCGAAGTGGCTACTGGTATAAAATCTACCCTTGCTTCTTTTTCTGAATCTGAGG
Organism: Euprymna scolopes; assembly: GCF_053919585.1. Lineage (NCBI taxonomy): Eukaryota > Metazoa > Mollusca > Cephalopoda > Sepiida > Sepiolidae > Euprymna > Euprymna scolopes. Next base: position 10,611,474 of record NC_136487.1, on the reverse strand, counting down.
GCAGCACCTTACATTGTGCTTCAATTTTTCACAATTTTAGCACATTATTCTGTATTTGACAAAATCCTTACACTTCGTAATTAAGTTCAATACTCCAAATCTTAAGCACAGAATGCTTTAATGGTTCCATTTGACATTTGTTTATCAAAGTTGTACTTTATGCACTTGTCACCACTTCCTGAAATCTTTTGCTGACTAAAGCTGTGTTGTCGGTATCGGTTGGCTGACGTTCATTTCCTCTTCTTCTATAGCAACTGCTATTGTATCATAGATATGTCACCTGGGCATGAAAGCTAGTTTGGCCATTTGATCGAGCCTTCTTCTTAGGCATTCTACCAGCCCAGCCAACCTTTTGACAGTATTGTTATAAACAACCACTGATTCTCCACCTTACTTTCTTTTCTTTTTTTCTTACACAACACCGTTATCAAGGCCCAGAGGCCACTCTAGGACAAATGTTAATAAGTGTTAGGTAGATGATGAGACAACATGATCAGTAATGGTGGACCTTGACTAGAGCTTAATTATTTAAGAGGATGGCTCAACAGAAACTTATTTACATTAAACTTGAAAACAGTTATGTTATAGTCAGCTGGGAGTAGCCCCACGGTATTGTGTTCCACTGATGGACAGTTCTTGGTTTTATTTTTTCATATACTTCAAAGGGTCTTTCAATAAACTGTTGTACATTTCTTAATTCTGTCATTTCATCATCTACCTGGATTTGTTACTTATTTCAAGGCAGACAGGAAGCGAATCTCCATTCATAAAAAGTGAAATTAAACTAGAATTAATTAACCTTTACCTTTGACCTAAAATGGAAGATTCACGTCAAATTTGTTGCCAATGTCACTGGAAAAATGGTCATGTCATTTGACAGTTCCAGAAGATATCTCACTCTCGATGCAATCCTCTATATGTATAAGAACCAAGCAACAAATGAAATTCTAGTAAGTCTCCATCTGCAACCAGAACTTCCATAATCATGGCAAGATCTGACCTCTCGGCTGTCTAAAACAGACTCGGCTCGATATCATAATCATCACGTTCTACAAAAGACCCTGTGGCATGGCCATCAACACGTCACCTCATGTCAACATGTGGTAAAACCATCTCCCTATATTATTGTGATATATTAGGTAAACAAACAACTTACAGCTATGCTCACTACCATTTGAACTTAATAATTTCTAATCTAAAACAATGAGCCACAATTCTCAATTCTATATATTGCACTGGTCACAACTGCTAGTCTGTTCTACGTAGGGCCCATTATCTCATGAACTGACATATCAGTTTTACCTTGTGTAACCTTCTACTATCGATTGCCCAGAGTCACTCTCATAAGCTTCAGGTCGAAGGCCATGATGCTGAAAAAGCTTATTAGACCAAAAAATAAAAAAAACAATCAAAGGTTCAGAATTTCTTCTGGCCAACTCCTCAATTTGTCGCACTAACTCCTCATAATGCAATCTGCTGCATCAACTACTTGTAATACAATTCACCTCATCAATTTCTCATAACACAATTTGTCACGTGTGATATAAGTGATCTATGACGCCACTGCCAAATTATTCAAGAATCATCCCTATATCATACTTAAGTGAGTGCATTCTCATACCTTATGTTCTTGCACGCCTTTAGTGCATGCACATTCGGCTGTTTTTTATGCTCATGAAGAAGATGGTGTCCATCACTTGTAACATCACCACACACTACTCAGCTGGCAACTTTCCATCTGACTTCAGAATGAGGCAATGCAAATGACGAGGTGCAGGTTGTTCAGATCGGTAAGTTTCAGGAAACCAGTGATCAAGCAGCAGATGTTATTAATGCCAAATTTAGTTTTTTGACATATGTTCATCTTTCCCAAACAGGACAAGAATACTTTGCAGAGCAATATCATAGGACCAAGGCAATAGATCTACATGGTAGAACGATAAAGTTTTCACCCTAAACAAAACAACACTACAGCTTTCTGTTAAAACTTTTATTGAAAAAATCAATTCAGGTAACTTGGTTATGTAGTAGAGCTGAAACCTATTCAATGTAGCTGCCTTCAGCCTCAATCACTGCCTTAATACAGGTCTGGAACTGCGAGCATGCCTTTTCCACAAGTGCTGATGGGAACTCTGTGAACACTCTGCAGATGGTAGCAATCAGGCTGGCTCTGGTGTTTTTTTCTGTTCTTTTTTACACAATGATCACCACTTATCAAGGCCCGGAAGCCACTCAGGGATAAGGGTTATTGCAAGTACATTACGTTAGTGTGGAGATTTGATGAAGTGTTTACTTAAGGGGGCGGTTCATTAGGAATTTGTTAATGTTGGACTTGAAAACATCCAAGTTGTAGTTCGGTGGGAAGCAGGCAGACGGAACAGAGTTCCACAGGCGTGCAGTTCTAAGAAAGAAGCTTTGTTCATGGAATCCACGTTTTGATTTAGGCACAGATATAGAGTGGGGGAAATTTTTCACAGTGGATTCAGTTAGACGGGTGTTTTTCATGAAAGATTGGCGAGGGGGTACCAGAGATTGGAGTTCAGACGAGCACCTGCCATGGAAATAGCGATAAAACGAAGATAGGCTCGCAACGTCTCTTCTGTGGGAGAGAGGTTGCAGGGTAGAGAAAAGGGCATCCCCCACTAAGCCACAAAGTCTATTTTGTACTCTGTCAAGGCAGGATAGGTTGTTTTTAGCAGCTCCTGCCCAGATATGGCAGCAGTATTCCATCCTTGGACGTACTTGGCTTTTATATAGATATAGAATTGCATCAGTAGTTGTGGGAGGTCATGTTGGTGATGTTCTTGATGTATGACCAAACGAAGTAGTTCAGCAGGTTCAGGTCGAGGGAGGAGGAGGGGCCAATGAGAGAAGGGTACAAAGTCATAGCTTGGATCTCTTTGGTCATGTGGGCTGGTGTCACCTAATTGCGCCGGGGATCATCACACTCTTCAGCAAATCCAGGTACATTTTGGTTCTGACTTTCAAGCCGACTAAAATAAAATGACCGTTCAATCAAAAGTTACAATTAAACTACTGTAACCCGACGTGCGCCCCACAACAGATCGCCAACTCCCAACGTCGTATACCGTGGATTTTTCGTTCATGGCTGGATCGTCATATTCTCGCTGGCGACTGTCGGTGGGGACACACAAAAGTACAAATATGAACAATGAAAGGAAAAACACAAACGCCAATGTTCACATATAAATTGACTGTTGGACTTGTGTGTGTGTGTCTTCTCCCCATCCTATTGATGTTACATTCGTTTATCTCTGTTTCACAGTCAACTCTATAACTGTTCAACAGTAGTCGTTATCAACTTCCATCCATCATCTAGCGCATCTAGATCTCAACTGCCTGTCTCCTCTGTCCTGGTCTCTCAGGTCGCCCACCCCACCCTGGCTACTGAAAGCTTCCCTTCCCTGTTTTATCAGTACGTTTCTATTGTTATTGTTTGCTATTTCCTATCTATTGTTGATTGTAGGATATTTCCGATTTCTTTGTTTATTCTAAGCTATTTCCTATCTAGTGTTGATTGTAGGATATTTCCGATTTCTTTGTTTATTCTAAGCTATTTCCTATCTAGTGTTGATTGTATGATATTTCCGATTTCTTTGTTTATTCTAAGCTATTTCCTATCTATTGTTGATTGTATGATATTTCCGATTTCTTTGTTTATTCTAAGGTATTTCCTATCTATTGTTGATGGTAGGATATTTCCGATTTCTTTGTTTATTCTAAGCTATTTCCTATCTATTGTTGATTGTAGGATATTTCCGATTTCTTTGTTTATTCTAAGCTATTTCCTATCTATTGTTGATTGTAGGATATTTCTGATTTCTTTGTTTATTCTAAGCTATTTCCTATCTATTGTTGGTTGTAGGATATTTCTGATTTCTTTGTTAATTCTAAGCTATTTCCTATCTATTGTTGATTGTAGGATGTTTTCGATTTCTTTGTTTATTCTAAGCTATTTCCTTTTCCTTTGTCTATACCCCCCCCCTCTCAGCACTTAGTGGCTCAAATCCACCCCAGGGCCACTTTATAGTATCACACTACAAACAAAACCAACTTGCCTCCTCCCTTGAGGCTTTATGAATATCCCCAGGCTTAGAACCAACTACACTAACTACTTTAACATGCTTCGATATCTCCCACTCTGCCGTAAGGACTATGACAGACATATTCACGGGCTTGGAGTATATATTTCCTGCTTCCCTGACTGTACTAAAATGCAGAAATTTAAATGTAATATGAACAGATATCTGGCTGCTCAACTCCCCACAGTCCCTTGTAAGGCATGATCCCAAATAGTAGCCCTTACACCTAAGTGGCAATACACCTTGATTGAAGTTAAAAGAAAGTGTAACAAAAAAAAAAAGGAAAACATAGGTACACAATAAAGTTTTTTTTTTCAAATAGGCATCACTATCAAGGCCAAGAGGCCACTCGAGGATAAGGGTTAAAGAGTGTACAGTAGAAATTGGACAACATAGTAATCGTTAGTAAATGGAAATTCAGTAAATTTGTTAACAAGTGGAACGGCTAATCAAGAACTTGTTTACGTTAGACTTGAAGACAACTATATTGTAGTCAGCTGGAAAGCAGGAAAACGGAAGACAATTCCAGCGTGCAGTTTTAAGAAAGAAGCTTTGTTCGTAGAATCTACATTTAGGTTTAGGCACAGATAAAGAGTAGGGGGAATTATTAATAGTGTTTTCAGCTAAATGAGTGTTTCTTGTGAAAGTTTGGTGAGAGGGGACCATAGATTGAAGCTCAGTCGAACACTTTCCATGAAAATAACGATAAAGCAGAGACAAACTCGCAACATCTCTTCTGTGAGATAAAGGTTGCAGGGAAGAAAAAAGGACATCTCCTAAGAGGCTTTAAAAGTCTATTTTGAACTCTATCAAGGCAGCACAAATCCTTTCTAGCAGCTCTTGCCCAGATGTGGCAACAGTATTCCATCCTTGGATGTACCTGGCTCTTATATGGATAGAGAATTTCATCAGCAGTGAGATATCTACTAGATCGATAGAAGGATCCCACCATTTTTCCAGCGGCCTTGGCAACAGATTTGATGTACGTGTTCCATTTAAGATCAGGAGTAATGGTCAAGCCCAGAAGCTTGTCAAAACGAGGCCTCCTGAAGACGAGAGCCACTCATTTTAATTGATGCTAGATAGGGATCAGAACGTTGATGATGTAAAGAGAGAAGCTTGGTTTCAGATGCATTAAAAGTAACCAGCCACTCCTTTCCCCATTGTACTACATGCTCAAGATCAGAGGAGAGAGTATTGGAGAGAATTTGGTCGTTTACTGTCTTAGATGTGCTACCATAAATGGTAGTGTCATCAGCATAAATGTCTACAAATGATGTAAGAATGTGATTTGGAGGATCATTAATGTAGATCAGGAGAAGAGTTGGGCCCAGGATGGACCCCTGAGGGACTCCAGCATTAATACTGTGAGCTTCTGATTTTGCCCATCAACTACTACTCTTATGAACCTATCAGAAAGAAATGATTTAATAATTGAAAAGACATTTCCAACTATACCATAGCTAGAGATCTTGTGAAGTAAACCTTTATGCCTCAAAGGCCTTAGATATGTCAAGAGCAATTGCCCTAGAAAGGTTGCCTTCATCGAGAGATTCGCTAATCCTATGAGATATAACTGTAAGCACATCTGCTGTAGATCTAGCAGAACGGAAACCATATTGTGTGTCACTAAGGTTATTTTTGCTGAGATGGTTGATTACTTCTGTATTTAACACAGATTCCAGCAACTCATGACGCACAGGAGACTTATTGGCTTGTACTGAGAGGGGGATGAGCGATCACCTGAATTCTTAAATACAGGGCATACTGATGAGATTTTCCAGGGTGATGGGAAGAAATTCTCCTTAAGACAACGTTTAAACAGTTTTGTAAGTATGGGCGCTAGTTCTGGTTGAAGTTTTTCGAGTACTATAATTGGAATACCGTCAGGGCCAGTTGCTTTACTGGAATCAAGGTTTTTTATTAGCTTGGCAACATCACGTACAGATATATGTATATCACATAGCATGTTTTCTGATACAGGAGGAAATATTGGGGGTTGGCGGCCTTGATCGCAAAGGGTAGAATTAGCTGCAAAGTTCTTGGCAAGGAGATTGGCTTTGTCTGATGCTGACAAGATTACCTCAGGTCCATTTATGATAGTTGGGATAGAGCACACGCTTCTGTTCAGGATTCTGTTTGCTATTTGCCAAAACTGGTGGGAACCAAGCCACTGCTCAGCTACTTTGGACTTGATAGACTGAGCATACAACTCTTTTGCATTCTTTATTACTTTCTTATAATGGTTGCTCGCAGTCCTGAAAGCGTCTTTAGTTTTCATACATCTATTACGTTGGAAGCAGTAGAAAAAGTGATTTCTGTGCGCAATGGCAGCAGCACATTCTGGAGAGAACCATGGCTGGCTGTTAGGTTTTTGCTGGAACTTTTTCGAGGGTATGAAACAGTCTATACCTATAATTAACCATTCCGTCAGGTCTGATACTATAGAGGACACATCCTTTTTAAACATGGAACGCAGAGGTAGATCTGACATAAATGTATGGAAGCTATCCCAGTCAACATTAGTGTATCGATATACTGTACGATGGAGAGGTATGTCTGGGGACTTATTACATTTCATTTTTATCTTAATTGATACAACAGAGTAGTCGGAAGATCCAAGAGGAGACAGAACAGAAACTGAACATAATTCAGGGCAAGTTGTGAGAAAAAGGTCTAGTAGACTCGCATACTGAAATAGAGAAATCATGACAGAACCTCCCTTCATCATCGGTCTTGTTTGAGTGGGTCAACCATTCTATATTGTGAACATTGAAGTCTCCACATACGTGACTGTTAGCTGAAGGATAAGCAGATAGCACTTGGTCAATTTTCTCAGATATGCTTTTAAAGATAGTACCTCTGCTGTTGTGGGGGCGATAGAGAGCAAATATAAATGCAGTAGTTTGAGCTAGTGCAACCCGGAAGCACATACAGGGTAAGTTAGGATCTTCTCTGGAGATGTCTTTATCACATGGAAAGCCATCTTTAATATAGGCACATATTCCATGCCCATGGCGATTTTGGGGGTCAGATTTAGAAGTTAAGTTAGAGTATCCTGTAATTGCGAACTCATCTAGGGAAATAGCCTGTTCAATGCCAGTTTCACTTAAAAATAAAAGGTCTGGTTTAGTCTCCTGTAATTGGGTTTCAACCTCTGGAAGGTTAGAACATAGACCCCTGATGTTGGAGAAAGAGACATGGTAGTGGGGGTCTACGTTTGAAGTTGTAGATCTGGGTTTAATCGTGTATTTTTTCTTGAAACTTGTCATGATGGAATTTTGGAATTTGTGGACTACGTCGTAAGATTTGCTTAGAGCAGGACTCAGAGAGGAGGAACTAAGAGAGAAAAAGAAACTAAGAAATTTTTTTTGTAGAGCATGATAAGGTAAAGCCGTAACAATTACCCACTAATATGGCATCGAGAGGCCCCACCAGAAACTACTGCATGGTCCAGAATCCATTCACCAAATGGCAATACAGCAGCCCCTGACTATCAGGCGGATAACGTCAGCACAAAATAAAACGTTTACCTCCAGCACCCTTACTAGTGACATGGCTACAAGGATAGACATAGAAACAGAAAATTTCCGCCATCTCTGCCAACTGTTCGCGCAAAATACTGCCAACATAGAATACAGCTTTTTCTTCTCCCTTTGTCAGAAAAATCACTCATTTAAAAAATGAGAACTGAGGGACAAATAAAGAGAAGCGAGAGTAATGGGAGCTGCCGATAACGCATTCACAATGTGTTTTCTACTCTCCATTAAAAAAAAAATTATTAAGTATTGTACTTTAAAAGTCCAACTGGCGTGTTTAAGGGAAAGTATGGTGATAGATTCCCCTCTCACAAATAAAAAATGAATACAATTTCCTAATCTATTTTTGCAATCAACTTGCAATAAACATTCATGGACGAGAAAAACGCTAGCATTAAATAAAGCAATCAGAAAATAAATATATAAATTAAATACTGAAATAAAATGTAATTATTAATATTTGAATCTAAAGATAAGAAGTAGGATTAATATAGAAGTCACTTATCTCGAAAAAACATTTCAGTCTCCAAAAATGCAAACTGTAGAAGAGAATTTTAGCTTCAATAACAGCGTTCCAAAGATTTTTTTTTTAATTAACCGTTAAAAGAAAAGCGTCATCATATTCTGGACTATTGACGTTTTAAGAAACGTGTGATATAAAAGAAAAGCGGAGGGAGGGGGACTTCTGAAATGTTATAAGTAATTGCGAGATAAAATGAAAGCAGAATTGAGGGGTGGGGATTGAAAGGAAAATATAATGGTTGAGTCTATGCTATCTTTAAGATCAGCTTGGTAGATAAATAAGCAACATTTATGGACGAGGAAAACGCTAGCATTAAATAAAGCAATCAGAAAATAAATATATAGATGTTTTTATTTCAGGAAAATAAAATATTATTTTCTGAAATTAAGGAGAGTTGAAAGTGGATCTTAGGTTTATTTTTGGCAGCTGCATAACTTTCGCTTCCTTTATTTTGTCCTTTAGTCCTCACATTCCGATAATAAAGAAATAATTGCTGTTTTCTGTGTCAGAATCTATTCTGTCTAACACTTATTGTTGGCAAATATTTGACCTTGCAGTACTATTTTTAGCTCCTTACATGAAGTAGCTTCATGCCTTGACTGGAGAAAGAAATGGATGGTGGATAGCATTCATTGTCCTAGTCAGGAAACAAGGCTAATCACTAGGTGTCTCTAATGAGTCCCTTATTGTACCTCTTCATCTGGCTAATGGACAAAGAATGAGTGTGAAATCCAAGCGATAGGCAGAGCCTACCTTCTCCTTAAATACTTAACTTTATAATGATTGGTTATTTAATTGCAGGGATAAACATGTACACATATTTAACTTCATATATAAAGAAAAATATAAAAATTTCACACGTGATGTTTACGATACAGACTTCGACATAAAAATGTTGATTTGATTGCTTTAAATTGGTGAATGATGGCTAGAATAAAAGTTTATGTGCAAAAGTTGAGTATTCTGGTTCATTTATGCTCATGAAAAAAGTATTTTCTGAGAACATTACTAGACCTTATCACGATTATCAAAGATTTTCTAAAAATTTCCTTTTTCTTATAGTGGTGTTTAAATTATAATAAAGCATTAGAAAATGCAAAGATAAAAAGATGAATGTTTAATGAAAAATAGAATGTTATTTAAAAAAGCCACTTTAGGAATATTTAAGGATGGGCACTGTCTGCAGAGTTATAACTAAGGCAATCAACTTGCGTCTATACAATGTTTATAAACGATAAAAGGAACCATTATTTTAATTTATCTATCTTCAGTAAAGTCATTTTTTCCATTTCATCACTTAGCAACAATGATAGAACAACGGGCCGTGAAAATACTTCTGTGGGTAAATTGATAGCGTGTTTTTTTGTTTGCATTTTTTTTACTCATCAAATATGCTGCTTGGAGCCGGTTTTCAAAGAAAAATCTGTATGGTGATGATTTAGTATTTTTCTTGTGAAACGATGGAAGGCATACTTGTTAGGTTAAAGATATGGAAGAATGCTATGGAAAATAAACCTAATTTCATTTTTTTTTAATTAAATTTTTGGGTGTGGCTTATATTTTATTTTTTGTCTGGCATTGATCAGTTAATATTATACATATCACTCGTATATTTTTATGTTCTTAAGCGAAGGAGGGGGGTCTAGATGACAACATTAAATTAGGGTCATAAAATATAAAAAAAAATATAAAATATCTAAATTTAATAATATGCTGATTTAGGGTTTTCCTATGAAACAATGGATGATTTATTTGTTAAATTAAAGACTTGGAGGAATGCTATGGAAAGTAAAGATTTGAGAGTGAATATTGCCAAAATCAAAGTGATGATCAGTGGTTTAATGTTGGAAAAGGTCAAATAAAGGAAAATTACCTTTTGTTAAGTTTGTGGAATGAGAAGTGCAATTCAATTTTTTTATGGTATATGACACATTCGGTACAAAAAGAAGTGCAGTGGAATTGCTGATATATTGAGAGATGATAACCAGTATATTTAGATGGTGACTCTACTGAGGTTGTCGAGAAGTTATAGTTGGAGCACAAGGTGGAGCAGGTGCTAGTGTGGTTGCAAGAATTAGGAATGGATGGAGAATGTACAAAGAATTTCTACTTTTACTAAACAGCAAAATGTTACTGCTGTCGACCAAGGGAAGAATCTATCGAACATCCGCTGGCATGGAAATTTTGTGCTTTACAGATCTGTGTTTTTTTTACTGTTTATTCCTTGTTAAACAAGACTTTTGTGGAATATTTGTGTTTAAATGTTTATTAAAGGAAATTATTTTTTGTATATGAATGACTGTATGCATTTTCACACCATTTTTGTACATTTTTATTGTATTATATTGTATTGTGTTGTGCAGATGGTGTGAGTCGAGTGATCTTTGGCTTGTGGGCATACTTAACAAATAATGAGTTTATTAAAAAAGAAAAAAGAAATAAGGCAAAATATTTAAGCAGTATATCGAGAAACAAAATAGAAAAAAAATACAGACTAAGGGTTTATAAGATGCAAAGATCAGTAATAAGTTAAAATTGGAAATAGAAGAGTTTGTAACGATTGGCAAAATTTTTTTATGTTTTCAGAGTGAATTGCGATAATTCATTTTTTTTTTGGGGGGGGGGACTGAGAAGCTCATCAGATTGGGGATCTAAGTTTCTGTGAGTCAGAAATAGCTAGCTGTGGTTACCAGCCAGACCATTCATTGCTTCACACAACGGACAAGATCAGCTTATTTCCGTCAATGTGTGCTTCGGCAAATTGGCTGAAGGATCAATTTTGGAGGCTGAAGAATCCCTAAACAGGTTGGAGATGTGTGATGGTGGTTGAAGTCCATCATGATGTCATCACTCAAGTAGGACAAAGAGGTGTATAAATAAAAGGGCAGACATTTTGACCAATTAAGTTCTTCTGTAAGGAGAGTAATAGATCAAGATACCTGGTTAGGGCCTTTAGAGTTGTATGAAAGGGGAGTTCCCTGATTTTTGGTTGCCTCGATACCTCAGTAGGGAATGGAATTTCCACATGATACCTGACCGCTAGTTAAGGGTCCACTGGGCGCTGTATAGATGGTGCAAATTGTTAAGTTAGTTAGGGTGTAAATTGTTTTCTTTCCATGACTGGGCGGATGGTTGTGGTTCCCTGAATCTGGTGAAGTCTAAGTGAATCTGTATGGTAAAGAGTATCTTTGAAATTAGAGTGCTGACCACCAGATAAAAGGAGTTTTCTGTTTTGTTTCCCAAAATTAATAGTATGATTGAATTTCGATAATGACAGAGGGTGTAAAGCCTGGAATGTTGAAGATTTTTGGTGCCACCTGTAAAAAAAAGAGCTTGTCTATAAAGCTAGGAATAATGATTGGTCTGTCTTGATGAAGCAAAGGGCCTCTATTTGTATAGTTTTGGCTGATTGCCAAGGATTTTATTGACTACAAGTAGTGTCGTCGGGAGTGGAAAAATGCTCCTGGAATTGAAATTTGCTTTTATTAAGAAGTCATGTGGACATAGGGACTGAATCATACTTTCGACATCACGTGGCATTAATTGGGATTTTATTTTTACAGTGGACTATGGTGTGACAGCTTTTTTGCTAGCAGAGTGAGCATATGCAGTTCCTTTATTGTCATTTGTACTTTATTTCGTTTATTGTCATTTGTACTTTATTTCCTTTATTGTCATTTGTACTTTATTTCGTTTATTGTCATTTGTACTTTATTTCCTTCATTGTTATTTGTACTTTATTTCGTTTATTGTCATTTGTACTTTATTTCCTTTAATGTCATTTGTACTTTATTTCGTTTATTGTCATTTGTACTTTATTTCGTTTATTGTCATTTGTACTTGATTTCGTTTATTGTTATTTGTACTTTATTTCCTTTATTGTCATTTGTACTTTATTTCGTTTATTGTTATTTGTACTTTATTTCGTTTATTGTCATTTGTACTTTATTTCCTTTATTGTCATTTGTACTTTATTTCGTTTATTGTCATTTGTACTTTATTTCCTTCATTGTTATTTGTACTTTATTTCGTTTATTGTTATTTGTACTTTATTTCGTTTATTGTGATTTGTACTTTACTTCGTTTATTGTCATTTGTACTTTATTTCGTTTATTGTCATTTGTACTTTATTTCCTTTATTGTCATTTGTACTTTATTTCGTTTATTGTCATTTGTACTTTATTTCCTTCATTGTTATTTGTACTTTATTTCGTTTATTGTCATTTGTACTTTATTTCCTTTAATGTCATTTGTACTTTATTTCGTTTATTGTCATTTGTACTTTATTTCCTTTATTGTCATTTGTACTTTACTTCGTTTATTGTCATTTGTACTTTATTTCCTTTATTGTCATTTGTACTTTATTTTATTTATTGTCATTTGTACTTGATTTCGTTTATTGTCATTTGTACTTTATTTCCTTTGTTGTCATTTGAACTTTACTTCGTTTATTGTCATTTGTACTTTATTTCGTTTATTGTCATTTGTACTTTATTTCCTTTATTGTCATTTGGACTTTACTTCCTTTATTGTCATTTGTACTTTACTTCCTTTATTGTCATTTGTACTTTATTTCCTTTATTGTCATTTGTACTTTATTTCCTTCATTGTTATTTGTACTTTATTCCCTTTATTGTCATTTGGACTTTACTTCCTTTATTGTCATTTGTACTTTATTTCCTTTATTGTCATTTGTACTTTATTTTATTTATTGTCATTTGTACTTGATTTCGTTTATTGTCATTTGTACTTTATTTCCTTTGTTGTCATTTGAACTTTACTTCGTTTATTGTCATTTGTACTTTATTTCGTTTATTGTCATTTGTACTTTATTTCCTTTATTGTCATTTGTACTTTACTTCCTTTATTGTCATTTGTACTTTACTTCCTTTATTGTCATTTGTACTTTATTTCCTTTATTGTGATTTGTACTTTATTTCCTCCATTATTATTTGTACTTTATTTCCTTTATTGTAATTTGTACTTTATTTTATTTATTGTCATTTGTACTTTATGTCCTTTATTGTGATTTGTACTTTATTTCCTCCATTTTTATTTGTACTTTATTTCCTTTATTGTAATTTGTACTTTATTTTATTTATTGTCATTTGTACTTTATTTCCTTTATTGTCATTTGAACTTTACTAAGTTTATTGTCATTTGTACTTTACTTCGTTTATTTCATTTGTACTTTACTTCGTTTATTGTCACTTGAACTTTATTTCCTTTTTTGCCATTTGAACATAATTTCCTTTATTGTTATTTGTACTTTATTTCGTTTATTGTCATTTGGACTTTATTTCGTTTATTGTAATTTGTACATAATTTCCTTTATTGTTATTTGTACTTTATTTCGTTTATTGTCATTTGTACTTTATTTCCTTTATTGTAATTTGTACTTTATTTCCTTTATTGTTATTTGTACTTTATTTCGTTTATTGTCATTTGGACATTATTTCCTTTATTGTAATTTGTACATAATTTCCTTTATTGTTATTTGTACTTTATTTCCTTTAATGTCATTTGTACTTCATTTCCTTTATTGTCATTTGTACATAATTTCCTTTATTGCCATTTGTACATAATTTCCTTTATTGTTATTTGTACTTTATTTCGTTTATTGTTATTTGTACTTTATTTCCTTTATTGTCATTTGTACTTTATTTCGTTTATTGTCATTTGTACTTTATTTCCTTTATTGCCATTTGTACATAATTTCCTTTATTGTTATTTGTACTTTACAGCACAAATTACATTAAAGGAAATAAAGCACAAATTACGTTAAAGGAAGTAAAGTACAAATGAAAATAAAGGAAGTAAAGTATAAATTACAATAACGGAAATAAAGTACAAATGACAATAAAGGAAATAAAGTACAAATCACAAGAAAGGAAATAAATTACAAATGACAATAAACGAAGTAAAGTACAAATGACAATAAACGAAATAAAGTACAAATCACAATAAAGGAAATAAAGTACAAATGACAATAAAGGAAGTAAAGTACAAATCACAATAAAGGAAATAAAGTACAAATGACAATAAAGGAAATGAAGTACAAATGACTATAAAGGAAATAAAGTACAAATGACAATAAACGAAGTAAAGTACAAATGACAATAAAGGAAATAAAGTACAAATGACTATAAAGGAAGTAAAGTACAAATGACAATAAAGGAAATAAAGTACAAATGACAATAAAGGAAATAAAGTACAAATGACAATAAAGGAAATGAAGTACAAATGACAATAAAGGAAATGAAGTACAAATGACTATAAAGGAAATAAAGTACAAATGACAATAAACGAAGTAAAGTACAAATGACAATAAAGGAAATAAAGTACAAATGACTATAAAGGAAGTAAAGTACAAATCACAATAAAGGAAATAAAGTACAAATGACAATAAAGGAAATAAAGTACAAATGACAATAAAGGAAATGAAGTACAAATGACTATAAAGGAAATAAAGTACAAATGACAATAAACGAAGTAAAGTACAAATGACAATAAAGGAAATAAAGTACAAATGAAAATAAAGGAAGTAAAGTACAAATCACAATAAAGGAAATAAAGTACAAATGACATTAAAGGAAATAAAGTACAAATGACAATAAAGGAAATGAAGTACAAATGACAATAAAGGAAATAAAGTACAAATTACATTAAAGGAAATAAAGTACAAATGACAATAAAGGAAATGAAGTACAAATGACTATAAAGGAAGTAAAGTACAAATCACAATAAAGGAAATAAAGTACAAATGACAATAAACGAAGTAAAGTATAAATTACAATAAAGGAAATAAAGTACAAATGACAATAAAGGAAATAAAGTACAAATGACATTAAAGGAAATAAAGTACAAATCACAATAAAGGAAATAAATTACAAATGACAATAAACGAAGTAAAGTACAAATGACAATAAAGGAAATAAACTACAAATGACAATGAAGGAAATAAAGTACAAATGACAATAAAGGAAATAAAGTACAACTCACAATAAACGAAATAAAGTACAAATGACAATAAACGAAGTAAAGTACAAATGACAATAAAGGAAATAAAGTACAAATGACAATAAACAAAATAAAGTACAAATGACAATAAAGGAAATAAAGTACAAATGACAATAAAGGAAATAAAGTACAAATGACATTAAAGGAAATAAAGTACAAATGAAAATAAAGGAAGTAAAGTACAAATGACATTAAAGTACAAATGACAATAAACGAAGTAAAGTACAAATGACAATAAACGAAATAAAGTACAAATCACAATAAAGGAAATAAAGTACAAATGACTATAAAAGAAGTAAAGTACAAATCACAATAAAGGAAATAAAGTACAAATGACAATAAACGAAGTAAAGTACAAATGACAATAAACGAAATAATGTACAAATCACAATAAAGGAAATAAAGTACAAATGACTATAAAGGAAGTAAAGTACAAATCACAATAAAGGAAATAAAGTACAAATGACAATAAAGGAAATAAAGTACAAATGACAATAAAGGAAATGAAGTACAAATGACATTAAATGAAATAAAGTACAAATGACAATAAAGGAAATAAAGTACAAATGACTATAAAGGAAATAAACTACAAATGACATTAAAGGAAATAAAGTACAAATGACAATAAACGAAATAATGTACAAATGACAATAAAGGAAATAAAGTACAAATGACAATAAACGAAATAAAGTACAAATGACAATAAACGAAGTAAAGTACAAATGACAATAAACGAAGTAAAGTACAAATGACAATAAAGGAAATAAAGTACAAATGACATTAAAGGAAATAAAGTACAAATGACAATAAAGGAAATAAAGTACAAATGACATTAAAGGAAATAAAGTACAAATGACATTAAAGGAAATAAAGTACAAATGACTATAAAGGAAATAAAGTACAAATGACATTAAAGGAAATAAAGTACAAATGTCATTAAAGGAAATAAAGTACAAATTACTATAAAGGAAATAAAGTACAAATGACAATAAACGAAGTAAAGTACAAATCACAATAAAGGAAATAAAGTACAAATGACAATAAAGGAAATAAAGTACAAATGACAATAAAGGAAATGAAGTACAAATGACATTAAAGGAAATAAAGTACAAATGACTATAAAGGAAATAAAGTACAAATGACATTAAAGGAAATAAAGTACAAATGTCATTAAAGGAAATAAAGTACAAATGACAATAAAGGAAATAAAGTACAAATGACATTAAAGGAAATAAAGTACAAATGACAATAAACGAAATAATGTACAAATGACAATAAAGGAAATAAAGTACAAATGACAATAAACGAAATAAAGTACAAATGACAATAAACGAAGTAAAGTACAAATCACAATAAAGGAAATAAAGTACAAATGACATTAAAGGAAATAAAGTACAAATGACAATAAAAGAAATAAAGTACAAATGATAATAAAGGAAGTAAAGTACAAATGATAATAAAGGAAGTAAAGTACAAATGACAATAAAGGAAATAAAGTACAAATGACAATAAAGGAAATAAAGTACAAATGATAATAAAGGAAATAAAGTACAAATGACAATAAAGGAAATAAAGTACAAATGACAATAAAGGAAATAAAGTACAAATGACAATAAAGGAAATAAAGTACAAATGACTATAAAGGAAATAAAGTACAAATGACAATAAAGGAAATAAAGTCCAAATGACAATAAGCGAAGTAAAGTACAAATGACAATAAAGGAAATAAAGTACAAATGACAATAAACGAAATAATGTACAAATGACAATAAACGAAATAAAGTACAAATGACAATAAACGAAATAAAGTACAAATTACATTAAAGGAAATAAAGTACAAATGACAATAAAGGAAGTAAAGTACAAATGACAATAAAGAACAAAGTACACATCATTCAGTTAGATGTTCTGACACGTAAGCACCAACGAATCACAGGCCGTAAAATAACCAATTAAAAATAGCATGAGTGTACTAACACACACACACACACGCGCGCACACACACACACACAATGTACATACATACATACATACATTTATGATAAGAGTAGGATAGACAGTTATTAGTGCCGTTTAGATGTTCAGACACACTGTGATGCAAACAGTATACATGTATATGGAATCACTCTGCGACACAAATGCGTCACAAATGCAAACACATGTAAACACATGTACAAGGTCGCTAGAGCTATGTTAGTTGGAAGCATTTCCCTTCATCCTTTACCCTCCAGCTGAACCACCACTTTTGGACACCCTCTTGGTAAACCCTGTCCTCGCCTTGGCCATCTGGAAGAAGTTGACTTCCATGTCAGATCTTTCTGATGTGCCCAAACCAACTACAAACAGTGAATCTTAACCCATCTTGTTGCTCAACAACAACAACATAGCAACAGGTCTTTTCATCTTGATTTCCTACTGGATGGAATAGTATATTTACAAACAGTAGCAGCAGTAACTTCACTGCCTCTCCTTCTACAGCACATTAACAATGACTACCATCATCATCACTATCATTACAGTAATTACAGCATCCATGCATCGTCATCATCATCATCATCATCATCATCATCATCATCATCATCATCATCAGCTGCTTCTTCTCTGGTCAGTCCAAGTTTTACAACAGTTATATTAGAAGCCGTAGCTTCCAGTGAAAAGACTAAAAGACACTCCAGTCAGGATAACGGCCATCATCATCAGCAGCAATAGCAGCAGCATCATATAATCATAATCCATCCTTTCCTGTCGATTCACTAACGCATGAACTGCTTTCCTAACATTTACATATTTATTTCATTAAAATGGGTTTATTTCATTAAAATAAATATGCAATCTTTATATTTGGTTGCACATGCGAGTTTGTTTTTCATTTTTTGCTCTTCTGTCTCCTTTCTTGGATGTAAAGCCAAACACCAGCATCAGTCCTTGCAATAAAAGTTAATTCATACTCTATGGGACAATTAAAAACCAATTCCACCCCTAAAAAGTATGTATATTTTTGAAAGAAAAAAACTCCCTCCCTCCACAACACACAATTGATGTCCAATAAATTAAGAAAATGCCCAAGATTTAAAAAAGAATTATTATTTGTCCTTAAAAACGCTATTTGGTCAGGTAGTGAGTGATCATTTTATGCTAAATTTATATGCAAAACTGTTGTGACCTTGCAGGTTGGAAAAATCAAGACAAACATAGTGGTACAATTAATAAAAAGTATATTAACAAGAGTATTTTAAAGAAGTATGCATCATAATTCTGGACCCATCACTACCACAACGTTTAGTCACAACTGTATTTATTGTGTCTGGGTAAACTCATCTATAAATATAAAAGCAAAAATGTATATGTGTATGTGTGTTCGCTTTTTCTGTATGTCTACAAAAGGCTTTTTTCAGAGAAGCAGTCAGTTGGTTCACAACTTTTTAAAACTTTTTATATCACATGTAAATCGTAATATCTCTGAGTTAACAACAGAGCTCGCCTGTCTATTTAATTTGCTCGATTTCAGAAAGATAAATATTCAACATTTGTCGCTCACCGCATGTGGATTTGTCTTTTTCCTATAATAAAAGCGACAATAATTCTGGCGGCATTTTCCGTCTATCGGCAGAAATGTCTGAAAGCAATCAGCTTTGATCAATGTGGAAATATTTTCCATATATCAAACAATTGCTATTCAATTTGGACAAGGGGAACTGTTTCCCCCTACCTTCAACATCTGGGGAAAAAAACAAAGTGTTCCGCACTAAATGATACCCCGCAGTCAAAAGTTGACCTCATTAAGTCCTTAAAACGTGCACCTGCCAAATCCAAGTAATTAAATAAATTCAAACGTGTTTCCGTTAGCATCTCGCGGTGGCGCAATGGTTAATGTCGCACTCTTTTTTTTCACACTTTAATTTCCAACTTTGCCTCAACGGTTGTGGTTCGATCCTCATACTTACCTACCAAAACATTTTTTTTTACTCCCCCCCCCCGGAGTTTTGATTTACCCAAAGCCACACACACCTCCAAACACCCAGGAAACGCTGGGTACTCCTCGCTAGTCTATTATATAAAACTCACCTGTCTGTTTAAATGTATGTTTGTATGTCTGCCTAAAACTTTCAAAAGAGGTAACGGATTTTCACGAGATTGGTATTGTTTTGAAGCTCGACCCTTCAGGCGACAAATATCGAAGAATTGGCTAAAAACAAATTTATTCACCCTCAACTGGGCACTTTTCTACAAGGAGAGGTCGCTTTTTTCACTGATATTTTCGAAAATCATCCCCTCTTTTATATCGACTAGCCTTAATTTAAATCTTTGCCACTTCCAGTTTAGTAATAGACGCAACGGCAAAGGTTTTATTTTTTTTCACATTCTTTTCCTCCTTCGCAGCACGGGTTCAAGCCGGCCTGCCTACTTCCGCTTTTTTTTTTTTTACTCAAACACTTGGGCAATGCCGGGCATCCAGGCTAGTTTATTCCTCAACTAAGCAACTCAACTTACACTATAACAGAAACTGATTACACACTCGAAAAAAAACATTAATTCATATTTGTTTTGTAATTAAATGATTTAATTTGCGACAAACCTGTTCTTTCGGCAGCCTTTAAGATCTTGTGCAGACAGAAGGAGTAAAGAGAAAATGAAAAAGAAATGGCGGCCTTTTTATATGCTTGCTCAGTATGCAAATGAGACGCTTCTGGTCAGATATAAAAGAAGAGCCTGATTTTTCAGAGGATTTTGGACTTCATTTTTGTAGTGGTGAATTATGTCAGTTGCGTATTGTGTTTTGCAGTTGAGAGGTTTTCGATAGCAGAATGTAGAGTGTTGGAAGTGTTGGAAGTGTTGGAAGTGTTGCTTCTTCATTTTTTTTACCACATCTTTATGGACAGGTTTTTCAGGCTGTTTGCATATAAGCGCATAAAAACAGAAGAATTTCAATTTTCTTTTTGGGTGAATCAGTATGGTTGTGTGTTCAGATCATGTCAGTGTCACCATTGTAGGAGTTTAGGTCAAGGCATGGACAGTGCCAATGTGTAAGTAAGTGGCACTATTTCGGTATGTATTTTGTGTTCAATGCATGCTGTTGAAAACAAAATAACAACTCGGAGATAATATAGGATTCAACAAACATTTATTTGTTCATGAACTAGATTCACCATGAAAAAAGTTTTCATTGAGAATGGATATGAAGGAGCCTGTAAATAATGTGTGTACATGCATACATAGAGAGGAAAAGTTTACATCCCAAATTGTGTGTGTGTGATTACATGATTGGTGTTTGCTATTAAATTGGGTTCACAAGAACATTCAATAAAGTCTGAGTAAAAAGATGTATGTGTGTGTGTGTGTGTTGTTTTTAGTTAGTACACTTGTGCTATTTTTATAGCAACTAGCAAACCAAGGAAGTTTGTGGCTAATGTATCGTCAGTCGAGGTTGGAAAAAAAGAGAATTACTTTTTCTGTGTAACAGTTTTCCAGACCTCCCACCTACCAACTACCACTTTTTCAAGCATCTCAACAACTTTCTGCATGAGAAATGCTTCAAAAACCTAAATGAAAAACACCTTCACTGACTTCATCACCACCAGAATGCAAGATTTTTACGTTACTGGCATAAATACACTTGTTTTGCATTGGTAAAAGTGATTCTGATTCTTATGGTGCTTATTTTGATCAATAATTTTTCGTTTGAGCCAAGATATTTTCACCTGAATTTAAAAATTAAAAATCGCCATAACTGCCCTTGATCGAAACGTTGCCTCACATTTCCAAAAGGCAGACAACTCTGAACTGAAAAAGATATCTAGTGGTGTTTTTTTTTTTTTTTTTTTTTTTTTTTTTTGTGTGTGTAATTATGCTTGAGAAAGAGAGGCAATGCTACAACCATAAAAAAAAAAAAAAAAAAAACGATGACTTTTTATTCATGAGTCCTGCTTTGGTTTTTTTGTTCATTCCTATTTCAGTCATTTAAATTATTTTCAATTAAATTAGTTTTATTAGGTTGAGAAGAAAGTGGAATTTTTCATTTTGATTTCAAATGATATATTTTCAAATAAGTTTTATTTTATATATCATTTTAAAGAGCGTTTTTTGCTCTATCTAATCGTTTAAATTACAATCGTTTAAATTACAATCATTTAAATTACAATTGTCTTCTTTTCAGAACGTTGAATACAAGATGTAAAAAAAAAAGTAAATCCGTACAATTTTCTTATTTCAATTCAAACTAGACTGAAAATGTACTGAAACAACTCACGATATCAATGAAGCGTTTGGCCCAAGAACCACTACTGAACACACAACACAATGATGGTTTGAAAAATTTTGTGGCGGTAACGGGAGCCTTGAAGATGATGAGTGTAGTGCTCCGCCATCAGATGTTGACAACGATCAATTAAGAACCTTAGTCGAAGCCAATCTATGCACAACTGTTCAAGAACTTGCTTCTGAATTAGATGACGATTTCCAACCACTTGAGAGAGATTGAAAAGACAAAAACCTTAATAAATGGGTGCCTCATGAATCAAACAAGAACTAAAAGAAATGCCATTATGAAGTATCATCTTCTCTTTTTTTTATGCAACTAGAACGACCTGTTTCTCAGTCAGGTTGTGACTTGCGATGAAAAGTGGGTTCTTTACGACAATCAGTGATGCTCAGCTCAGTGTTTAGATGCTGATAAAGCTCCACGACACTTCCTGAAGTGCACAAAAAGAAGGTTATGCTCATTGTTTGGTGATCTGTGACTGGTCTCATGCATTTCAGTTTTTTGAATGCAAGCGAAATCGTTATGGTGGAAAAATACTGTCAACAAATAGATGAAATGCATCAGAAACTTCGACAACAACACCCAGCATTAGTCAACAGAAACAGCCTAATTCTCTTCCATGACAATGCCCGACCACACGTTGCTAAACCGACATTGCAGATGTTGAATGAATGAGGCTATGAAACTGTGTTTCACTCACCATACTCTCCAGACCTCCCTCCTACCGACTACCACTTTTTCAAGCATCTCAACAACTTTCTGCGTGAGAAATGCTTCAAAACCTAAGCGATATCAAAAACACCTTCATCGACACGAGAATGCAGGATTTTTACGTTACTGGCAAAAATGCACTTGTTTTGCGTTGGTAAGAGTGTGTTGATTCTGATGGTGCTTATTTTGATCAATAAATTTTTTTAGCCAAGATATGTTCATCTGAATTTAAAAGTAAAAACCACAAAAACTTTTTTATCAATCTAATAATTATACGCGTAAAACACCGAAATGAAAAGTAGAATGGGAAAATATGGCTACCAAGTAAATAAACAAGTTGGGAAATAGGCTAGCTAAGGAAGAACGATAATCCAAGTTCATAATATTCTAGTTAAAGGACAGAGTTATGGACTTGAGCCGTCGTTCTAGCTAAGTTAGTATATTTCTCATTATTATTTATAAAAATGGCAACTATATTTTTCCGTTCGTGTTTTTCTCCCAGCGTTTCCGTTTCACGTGTATGGTGGAAACTTGCCATAACTAAGTGGAAGTGCTTATAATGTTATTTATTTAGAAGAAGAAGAAAAAGAATATTTATTTCGAAGAAGAAAAAGAATGAAAATAAGTTGTTTGAGAGCATTTCTATAACACTAAATAATTTAGGTGACTGAAATAGGAATTAACACATGACATGTATAACTACTTGAATATCTATGTAAAAAAATGTGACTACTTAACTAATATTTTTATTTTTATGACGGGGTTATTGTAAAGAAATACATCACTTAAGATTCGCTGTTTTTAATTTTGTGTGTTTTTTTGTATTTTGTTTTTATTTTGTCTGTATGTGTGTGCGTGCGTGTGTACTCGTGCTCGTGCGCACTTTACAGTAGTAGTAGTAGTAGTAGTAGTAAAGACGTGCGTGTGGAGATTTCAACTATATTCAGTGTCTGACAGGTGTGTTTCTTGAAAAAGCTTAGTTTGCTTGTTTTTAGTTTGTTTGTTTTTTTTACGTTTGGAAGATTAAGAGAACCCAATAATATTTTCCCTAAAAAAAAAAAAAAGAAGAAAAACCTAATCTTCCTAGTCTGACATCTCGGACTAAAACGTATTTTATTAAACGGTCTTGCACGGGCACAACTCAAGGGAGATAACTCTGCCAGGTCAAAGTGCTCAAGCAGACGCGCATTTTTATCCGACCTTAAAACCAATGGGGATATTTTAAGTAGGGAGACTCATAGAGTAAATGTGGTATTGTGGTGACTGGTGGAGTGAAAGTGATGGATGAATGACGAAAAGGGAGAAGAACAATGCTTGTACGAATGCTGCAAAAGTACGTTAAGAGTAAGATAGACAGGATGATGACAGCAATTTAGGTGTATCAAAATTTTTGTAGGAATTTTTGACACCCCTAACACGAAACTGCGAATAAAATATAAAAATTTCGTAATTTCTCTGTTAAAAGTGGGTTGTTTATTTTCTTTATGGATTATACTTCCAAAAGAAACTATTAAAGTTGTTTTAAAAATAATAGAAATTTTTTTTTAAACAGTAATGAATTTTCCGAACTCAATATTTTTCAATTTTTAAACTTTAAAAATCTATCAAAATTTTTCTATTGATTCTATTTTTACGATATTTTCAGGGTCAATGTGAAATTTTATGTTCTTTCCAATAAACCGAATATAATATTTTAGATAAACGTTTTTTTTTTTTAATTCACGCCCCCCCCCCGCATTTTCAAGTGTCTATTAAAAAGTAAATAATTAATTTACTCACAAAGAGAAAAGGTCAATAAATAATATATTCAAATTTAAAACAAAAAAAACGTAGTGTTTTTAGAATTTTACCTGTAAAGTTTGAAGTTTAAAACCTTTTTTTTTTAAACCACGTTATTTGTTTTTCTTTTTTTTTTTTTTAATGGAACCTTGGTCCTTGCTCCTTTAATTGAAAAAAAAATTAGGGCTTGAATTACATTTTTCGAGGACTTATAAGCTTGGAAAGACAGGGGGTCGAATAATTCACGCCTCCCATTTTGAAATGTCTATTATAAAGTAAATAATTAATTTATGTACCAAAGTCTTATATATCACAAATTGAAGAGAAAAGGTCAATAAATAATATATTCAAATTTAAAACAACAAAAAAGTAGTTTTTTAGAAATTTACCTGTAAAGTCCGAAGTTTAAAACGTTTTAAAAAAAAAAACACGTTGTCTTTTTTTTTTTTTTTTTTTTTAATGAAACCTTGGTCCTTGCTACTTTAATTGAAAAAAAATTAGGGCTTGAATTACATTTTTCGAGGAGTTATAAGCTTGGAGAGATGGGGTGGAATTATTCACTATTTTCACGAAATTTCTGACACACCTATGACAGCATCCTCCATACCTTCACACTTTTGTGCACCTTGTGCCTAGTTTGCGTTATGATTTGTATTATTTGGATTCTTCGGACTACTGTTCTCATCTTCAGTATCATTTTCACAACGTTTTGGCTGATCAAACCTTCGACCTTCTTTAGGTGTGTCTTGTTGAACACGGGAATTTCAAAGATCTGTCGAACTCAGGAATTATTTTGTCAATTTTTTTGGAATTTCGAATATAACCCTTTATTTAATCTATGGTAAGGGTTGCATGCTCTCGTTCTGTCAGCCATGACTAGGTAGAAGTCGTAATTCATAATTGTATCGTTAGTCTCGCTCACACTGAGGACTGAACCGTCAACCTCCAGAAGAGTATCACTTAGAACTGAATTTTACCTAGTACTTTATCCGTTATGCAATATTGCAAATAATTCTTATTACTTATCACTATTTATTGATATATATATATATATATATATATATATATATATATATATATATATATATATATGTATGTATGTATGTATGTATGTATGTATGTATGTATATAGTCATCATCCACAGACAGACTGTTTCATTGTATCAGACACCTCTTCAATGTGGCTAGACTAGCACCCATCCCAAACCAGAGATCGAACCTACAACCATCTAGTTGATAGTTGGCAGTTCTATCCCCTGGCCCATGGGATCAGCGTTCGCAAACAATATCTTGTTATATAAATACTAACAGGTGGCACCCAGTGTTGTCCAGTCATAAAATACGATATTTTAATTTATGCAGATTTCATATTTTTTTTTACATAGGAATCACCACTTATCAAGGCCCGGAAGCCACTCGGGTATAAGGGTTATTGTGTGTATAGTAATCAATGGGATAATATCGTAGTAATAGTTGGTATTGGAGATCTGATAAACTGTTTTACTGAAGGGGGCGATTTATCAGGAATTTGTTTATATTGGACTTAAAGACATCCAAGTTGTAGACAGGTGGGAAACAGGAAACAGGAGAGAATTCCACAGGCGTGCACTTCTCAGTAAGAAGCTTTGTTTATGGAATGTATGTTTTGATTTAGGCGCAGATAAAGAGTTGGGGAAATTACTGACAGTGGTTTTAGCTAGACGGGTGTTTATTGTGAAAGATTGGCAAGGCGAGGAACCAGAGATTGGGGCTCGGACGAGCACTTGCCATGGAAATAACGATAAAACAAAGACAGGTTTGCAACGTCTCTTCTGTGGGAGAGAGATTGCAGGAAAGAGAAAAGGGCATCCCCACTAAGCCACAAAGTCTATTTTGTACTTTGTCAAGGCAGGATAGGCTGTTTTTAGCAGTTCCTGCCCAGATGTGGCAACAGTACTCCATCCTTGGACGTACTTGGTTTTTATACAGATAGAGAATTGCATCAGTAGTGAGATATCTTCTGCAGTGGTAGGAGGACCCTACGATTTTCCCAGTGGCCCGGGCAACAGAATTGATATACGTGTTCCATTTCAGTAAAGGTCAAACCCAGGAGCTTGTCAAACCCAGGAGCTTGTCAAAACATGGAGCCTCCCCAAGATGAGAGCCATCCATTTCAATTGATGCTAGATGAGGAACAGAGCGTTGATGATGTAAAGGTAGGAGCTTGGTTTTAGATGCATTAAAAGTAACCAGCCATCTCTTCCCCCACTGTACTACACGCTCAAGATCAGAAGAGAGAGAATCAAAGAGAGATTTGTCATTTACGCCCTTTGATGTGTTGCCATAGATGGTCGTTTCATCAGCATAGATGTCAACGAATGATTTAAGTATGTGTTTTTTGGGAGATCATTGATGTAGATCAGGAAGAGAGTTGGGCCCAGGATGAACCCCTGGGGAACCCCAGCATTAATAATGTGGGCCTCTGATTTCTGCCCATCAACCACTACTCTTATGAGCCTATCAGAGAGAAATGATTTAATGATTGAGAAAACATTTCCAGTTATACCGTAGCTGGAAATCTTGTCATACCTTATCAAAGGCCTTTGATATGTCAAAAGCAATTGCCCTAGAAAGGAAGCCCTTGTCAAGAGATTCACTAATCCTATGAGATATAACTGTTAGCACATTAGCTGTAGATCTAGCAGAACGGAAACCATATTGCATGTCACGAAGGAGGTTATTTCTGCTCAGATGGTTGACTACTTCTTTATTTAATATGGATTCCAGCAACTTACTCATGACACACTATTGGTCTGTACTGAGAGAGAGATGACTTATCACCTGAGTTCTTAAAGGCATACTGACGAGGTTTTCCAGGGTGTTGGAAAGCACTTCTTATTATTATAGAGTCAATTCTCTATCGATTATAGCATATTATATTGTACCCAATATATAATAATAATTTCAAAAATAATTAAAAAAAAATATGACTTGAGTGCCACCAGCTAAAATCAAAACTGAAAATAAAACTCATAATGATCCAGCCTGAGTCATTACCATTTGAACTATCATTAGTTGGATAAGAAATAGCAAAAAATGAACTAACCTTAATATATATATATATATATATATATATATATATATATATATATATATATATATATATATATATATATTAGTGGCTCAGCGAGGCCACAGGGGAGACAACCGAAACAGCAGAACTGAAGCTGGCCTGCCAGGACATTATATATACAAATATAGGCAAATTTAGGCATATTTTATTGATTGGAAAATATAGTGAGTTTTTTTACCAATTGGCATAAAATTTTAACCATAATATAGTATTATAATCTTCAAAAATCCTGCAAATTTTCTTGTAGGTTTGTCCCAAAGGACCAAAGATATGAGCATTTCAATATTCAATTTAGCTACAAGAATATATATATATATATATATATATATATATATATATATATATATATATATATATATATATATATATAGCTTAATGTGTTAGAAGAAAAGATAGAGTTCAGTTCCATAAGAGGAGACTTATCTCGATAATGCCATTCTACTCTATTACATATATATATATATATATATATATATATATATATATATATATATAGTCGCTGGTGACCCGACCATGAGGCAGGTAGTACTGGGTTACATGGTACCAGTAGCATATGACATGACCTGACGGCGACTAAACTGGTTCCCCCACCAGACTTGTTTGATGAGGAGGGCGGCTAGTCTCCCTGAAGGATTAAAAACAAGACCTTCCAAAGGGCGAATGAACTCTTTTTCTGGGTCAACAGCCAACTAGCACCATGTATATTTGTGTGTGTGTGTGTGTATATGTTTATTGGGGTGGAGAGGGCTCCCGTAAGCCATGGTGAAGGCAACCTTTCTAGGAGAAGCAAATCTCTGATTTAAAAAACCATAAAGCGGAAGACCATTACCCACATTAAGCTGGTCTGCAGTTTAATTCGTTGCTGGCTATCTTGCTCTTGCTTGTTGCTGGATCTCAACATTTTGAACCGAGAGAGATTTAGCTGTCGTACAAAGCTAAGACTCTGTAACATCAGATTTGTATAGATACTCCCTCAGGCATTTGGGCTCATGGATTTTAAATGTCTGAGGGAGTGGCACTCGTCTGACAAGACGTTGCAATCATCATATATATATATTTATACCCCCCAAAAACTTTAACCTTGATGAAGGGGAGACTAAAACTCGCTGCTGTGATTTCAAATGATCTGTAATAACATCAATGTATGAAAACCAAAGATGGGAAATATAGCATATGAGAAATATTCGGAATCAAGTTTCGCCTTGCTGTTATTTCAGATCATTTGAAACCATAGCATCAACTTTTAGTCTTCCCTCCATCAAAACCAGAGGTTTGGGAGAAATATCAGATACTAGCGGGGGGGGGGGGCTTTGCCCGGTTAAAATATGATATTTTAATTTGTCTAGCTTTCTTTTTTATTACAGAGTCGTGATTTCAAAATTTCAAAAAGAAAGTATTTGGGTGCCATCAGTTAGAATTGAAACCGAAAACAAAACTGTAGCATTCAAAGCTGGCGATGTTACCACTGTACCAATGTGACATGCATATGAACTGATTAAAAATTAAAAATTAAATATGAACTAAAATGAATGTACAAAATGTATGATTATTTAAATTTGACCTATTTTTGACCCCTAAAAAACTTTTTTTACAGGCTACATTGCCCAGTCGTAACATACGCTCAAATATGATATTTTAATTCGTCCAGATTTCGTATATATTATTATAGAGTTGTGATTTCAAAAGTAAAAAAAGAAAGTATTTGGGTGCCATCAGCTGGAATCAAAACTGAAAAGAAAACTTTAGCATTCAAAGCTGGTACCAACGTGACACACACATGAACTGATATATATATATATATATATATATATATATATATATATATATGTTGCGGTTTCAAAATCACTGCCTCAATTTTTTCTTTCTTTTTTTGCTGCTGCTGCTGTTCTCTTCGCCTTTCCTTTACCTTAAACGAAGGATGCGATTAGCCAACACGAGTTAAACGTATGAACATATCCGGGTTCAGTGAATAAATTTACTTTCTCTTTCTTTTTTTCATCATCGACGTCACTACGGACGGCGGAATTCAAATATATCAACAAAACGCCAATATTTCAGGCAATGAAATTAATGTTTTAACTCGGCAAAAAAAAAAAAAAAATCCGTCACTCGTTCTAACGTGTACAAAAAATAACTCCAATTGCGTAAAGCAATCTTCTCTTGATTTCCTAACTCTAACTCCTCCTCCTCCTCCTCCTCTTCGTCGTGACTTTTTGCGACCCTCTTTATATACAGACTTTTAATTGTGACAGTGCCATGATTTGCATATCTTTCTTCCCTTCTCCTTTCCTTGTACTCGACAGATTCCGAGTTCAAATGCCGGTAGTTCTTGTGCACATCATTTTTTTACCCCAGTGTTGTAGTTTCACTACATCTAAATAGTATGTTATCATGTAGAAACGTATTCTTGACATGGGACTATTTTCTCCCTACACTGTTTTCTTATTTTGCATACAAATTGTGAAGTAATTATTTTTGGGACATCAGCACGACAGATTTCAATTCGCCATTTTTGTTGTCCAAAAAGTATGCCAAAATGTATGCCAGTGTACCAAATTTTATTCCATCATAAAAACAAATTTCTACAAAAACAATATTTTTACATTTTTATCTAGCAAATAAACATAAAAATACATATGAAAAACCATGTTTATTATTTTTAAAAATCCAACAACGACACTGAAGTTGATGCTTTGCTTCTAAAACAAAATTAACTTTTTTGATTAGTCTCTGTGTGGCGTACTGGGAAAATATTTTTTTCTAATGAATAAAAATGAATAAAACTTATTTTTACAAGAATCTTTATCCATTTACTTAATCCATAAACAAAATTACGTATGAAAAAAACATATTTATTATTTTAAAAAATCCAACAACAGAGCTGAAGTCGATGTTTTGCTTCTAAAACAAAATGAATTTTTTTTTTGATAAATCTCTGTATGGCATACCAGGAAAATATTTTTCTAAGTAATAAAAATATATAAAGTTTATTTTTACAAGAATCTTTATACATTTCTCTAGCCAATAAACATAAACTTTTATATGAAAAACCACATTTATTATTTAAAAAAATCCAACTTATACCATAAAGCTGAAGTTGATGTTTTTGATTCTAAAGCAAACTTTTTGATAATCCATGTGCTCGTATGGGGTCGCCAATTAATAGGAGAGGCAACACCAGACTATAAGTAAAAACCTTTCTATAATAAAAATAAAGAAAAAAACGACAACAGTAAATAGGAATCAATTCAGACACAATGTTTATGTATTAAAATAATATTTTTTTTATTTAACCAATGTAGCTTTATGTGATAGATAGATAGATAGATAGATAGATATGGGATATTGATTACATTTTTTCATTACTTGCAATCTCCTGTGATCATGAAATAAAATTCAATTAAAGCATTTGTGATATTTTACATAGGATAGTTCACAGAGTAAATGTGGTATTATAGTGATTTCTGAAGTGAAAATGATGGACAAATAGTGAAAGAATTGAAAAGAAATGAGTCAAAATGTGGCAAGTTGAAAAAAGGATAGACAGGATGACTACAAAATTAATGGCTGGAAATCCTTCACGATTGTGGCAATTGTTTTTCTATCCATATTTAACAAAACCTGCAAATAAAATGTATCCCATTCCCAGATGTACCATTGACTCTCTAAGCCTAATTTAATTTGTTTTTATTAGTTTTTATGGCAAGGAAAATAAATATTCTAGAGTTCACTTGCCTATTCCATATTACAGATTTTAAAAAGCTTTTCGCACCTATTTGATAAACGGTCCTATGATGCCTATTAGAGACTTCACACTTTAATATCAAAAGATTTAAAATGCTTGGACATTTTTTTTTTCTGGTGCTACTTTGACCTTAGTATTGTCTGATCACCACATCCTCTGAAATATTTCATGCTTCCTTATATTTGGTTTCGTTTTGGCACAAGTGAAAAATTTAGATGAAAATTTTACAACTTTATCAAAACCTTGCATAGAATATATAAAGAGTAAACATTTAGAAGTATTTTAATTTAAAAAAAAAAACTATTTACAGTTCTTTCTAAATCCATTCTGGTTCTTCCTGAGCACTTATTCGATTTTTGATTGAATATGGTTGAGAAGCATGGCATAGTAGATTTTTACTGCAATTTGTGTTCATAATACAAACATGTATTAATGAAAGCAAACTAACAAGTCAAAGAAAATATAATTCAATAAAATATTTATTGTATGTAGAACCGACTATAAAACAGTGTTTACTAAAACATATACAAAGTAAATGTAGGAGGAATGATTGCATGTGTGTGTGTATATATATTGATTGTGCGTGTGTATATATATTGATTGTGTGTGTGTGTGTGTGTGTGTGTCCCCGTGCTTTGGGAATATCTATAGTAGAAACTGAGTATTGAATGTGTGAATGGAAAAAATTTCTTCATTTTAGGATATTGTGTCCTCGTATGTGTGTGTGTGTTTTTTTTTGTTCTTTTTTACACAGTGGTCACGCCTTATCAAGGCCCGGAAGCCACTCAGGGATAAGGGTTATTGCAAGTAGATTACGTTTGTGTGGAGATTTGATGAAGTGTTTACTTAAGGGGGCGGTTCATTAGGAATTTGTTAACGTTGGACTTGAAGACATCCAAGTTGTAGTCAGGTGGGAAGCAGGCAGACGGAACAGAGTTCCACAGGTGTGCAGTTCTAAGAAAGAAGCTTTGTTCATGGAATCCACATTTTGATTTAGGCACAGATAAAGAGTGGGGGAAATTTTTGACAGTAGATTCAGCTAGACGGGTATTTTTCATGAAAGATTGGCAAGGGGGGGACCAGAGATTGGAGTTCAGACGAGCACCTGCTATGGAAATAACGATAAAACAAGGATAGGCTCAGAACGTCTCTTCTGTGGGAGAGAGGTTGCAGGGTAGAGAAAAGGGAATCCCCCACTAAGCCACAAAGTCTATTTTGTACTTTGTCAAGGCAGGATAGGCTGTTTTTAGCAGTTCCTGCCCAGATGTGGCAGCAGTACTCCATCCTTGGACGTACTTGACTTTTATACAGATAGAGAATTGCATCAGTAGTGAGATATCTTCTGGAGTGGTAGGAGGACCCTACGATTTTCCCAGCGGCCCGGGCAACAGACTTGATATACGTGTTCCATTTCAGATCAGGAGTAAAGGTCAAACCCAGAAGCTTGTCAAAACACGGGGCCTCTCCCAGACGAGAGCCATCCATCCCAAATTATGCCAGATGGGGATCAGAGCGTTGATGATGTAAGGATAGGAGTTTGGTTTTAGATGCATTAAAGGTAACCAGCCACGTCTTCCCCCACTGAACCACGCGCTCGAGATCAGAGGAGAGAGAATCAGAGAGAACTTTGTCATTTATAGCCTTTGATGTGTTGCCGTAGATGGTCGTGTCATCAGCATAGATGTCAACGAATGATTTAAGTATGTATTTAGGGGGGTCATTTATGTAGATCAGGAAGAGAGTTGGGCCCAGGATTGACTCCTGAGGGACTCCAGCTGATTTTTGTCCATCGACCACTACTCTTATGAGCCTATCGGAGAGAAATGATTTAATGATTGAGAAAATATTTCCAGTTATACCATAGCTGGAAATCTTGTGAAGTAGGCCCTTATGCCATACCTTGTCGAAGGTATTTGATATGTCAAGAGCAATTGCCCTAGAAATGATGCTTTTGTCAAGAGATTCACTAATCCTGTGGGATATAACCGTCAGCACATCTGCGGTAGATCTTGCAGAGCGGAAACCATATTGTGTGTCACTAAGAAAGTTGTTTCTGCTGAGGTGGTTGACTATTTCTCTATTTAATATGGATTCCAGCAACTTACTCATAACACACAGGAGACTTATTGTGTGTGATGGTGGTAGCATCGATCAGCCTGATTAGGAAGAGAGAGAGTATAAGTTTGTGAGAGAAAGAGAGTGAGCAAGGCAGTGCAATGTGCTTCCCTTTTTATTAGGCTGAAGTCCTGACTGTCTTCTGGCATCATGACAATGAGAGATAAATCGAGTTTAGTGACATGTATTCTTGAACAGTTCACCAAATTAAAAAAAGAATACTACGGAAGATAAATTTTGTACGTTGTTATTATGGAGAAGGTCCTCTTTTTAGATAACTATATGTGTTTTACGATCTTGCCAGTCGAACGTAGATAAAAATTTAGTTTACTACCTTAAAAACTTGGAATAGCTGGAAAATGGTTTCATTTTGGGGAATGACAAAGTAAGGGAGATAATCTATCTCAACTTAATTTTAGATTTGCATGCAACAATTTACAGTATATTTCGACGTATAGGATGACCCTTAAGGTAAAAAAAAAAAAATCATCTTTAAAAACCAATATTTCAAAAGATACTGGGTGTTGCAATCTCTAGCTTAGGCTAAACAAAAATGTTTTTGCGATTTAACAGTCGTCTTATACAACCGATATATGATAACTTGGAGCTAATGCAGAGAGTGAGAGTGAGTGACTGAGTGAGTGACTGATCCGGCGATCCGCGCTATTTTTTAAATCGTATTTCCGAGTTTAATTAAATTTTTATATGTTCTTTATTCAATTGTAAGGTTAAAGTACAGAATAGGTGCATAACACCCTCCCCTTCCCTCCCATGTTAAGAATGGCTTTTTAAATAATAACGTTATTATTTCAGCACGGATCACTCTCTGCATAATTACCCAAATTTTAATAAAGTTATCAGTACTCATGCAAAGAGTGCCGTGCTGAAATAATAACGTTATTATTTAAAAAGCCATTCTTAACATGGGGAGGGGAGGGTGTTTTGTACCTCTGTACTTTAACTTTACAATTGAATAAAAAAAACATATCATAAAACTTTAATTATATTGGAAATACGATTTAAAAAGATAGCGCGGATCACTCTCTGCATTAGCACCATTTATTTTAACACAAACTTCAAGATCTTTAATTGTCCCTCCATGTTTCGAGTGAAGTTCTTAAAAAATGGAGAAAAAAAAAATGTTCACAATAAATAAATGCACAAGTGTCGAAATACCTTCTAATTTGAATTTATTTTCTGTAAATTAAGGGACAAGCTTTATAAAGCACCGCTTTAAATTAGTAGACGATTAATTAACGTCATAGTAAGCCACCATTTTGAGTAAAAAAAACTACAGAGTCATTAAATTAACCTCAAAGAGAAGATGGACCTCTTACTACTGAATGGACAGACGACAGAAACAAAGCCACTCCTGCCGGACTGATTGTTGAGGACGTATCCTGGATGAACTAATCTATGATTCATATTTAGTCACGTAGAGTTACGCCCCTTACCGGAAGTGACGGCCTTTTTAAAAGTAGAACAACAACACGAACACATGGCGGTCAAAGTTTAAGCATTTGTTTCCCTCGTTTCTGTCATCCTCATCTTCTTGCTACGGTTGTGCAGGTAACTTTGTCTCTTTTAGTGGGGCAGACTATCTCAATATTCCATAAGAATCTTTCACTTAGTGATACAAGCACCAAGTGAAAGATTGTTTCAGCAATCTGCCCCACTATTGTATGAAATCAATCTTCGTATAGTTAACCATTGGAGTAAGACACAATATGGTACGTATGCACTTTTGTTATCGTGCTGAAATAATAACGTTATTATTTAGAAAGCCATTCTTAACATGGTGAGGGGTGGGCGTTTTCTAACTATTCTCTACTCTCACTTTACAATTTAATAAAGAAAAAGCTATTGTAAAACTTGAATTTAACTTGAAAATACTATTTTTAAGAAAAATAGTGCGGTAACAAAAGTGCATAAACACCCACAATGCTGTTTTAGCTGACGACAACATTAAAACAGCACGGACGCACGTTAACAAAAAAATAAAATAAAATAAAATAACCCATAGTAATTTTATTCTCTCAATTTTAAATATTTTCGATTTCACAATAAATTTATTTAATTTAAGAATCAAAGTTTATTGTTTACTTCCGGTTATCATTTCAGGTGCTAGTGCACTTTCTGATCCACGCTATTTTTTTTAATCGTATTTCCAAGTTTAATTAAAGTTTTTTATGTTGTTTTTTTTATTCAATTGTTAGGTTAAAGTATAGAATAGGTACAAAACACCCTCCCCTCCTCATCTTAAGAATGGCTTTTTAAATAACGTTATTTCAGCACGTATCAATAAGTGCACTGCACTAGTACCTCATTTCATTGTATGGATGACCAATTTACGATTATAATTGTTAAAAGATTGCCAATAAAAAACATGGTTAAAATGAAAATAATCTGTTTTATAATTAGAAAGGTTTGATTTTTTTTGTAGTAAATTTGTTTCAATATTTGGTACTCATGTAGACTTATTGATCCGTGCTGAAATAATGACGTTATAATTTAGAAAGCCATTCTTAACATGAGGACGAGAGGGTGTTGTTGTGCACTGTGCAGTCTGCAGTACTGCAGTGCAGCCAGTGTGTCAGAATTTTTTTGGAATTTTTGACACCCTTAACACAAAACTGCGAATAAAATATACAAAACTCGTAATTTCTCTTTTTAAAGTGGTTTAATTTCTTTATGGAATATACTTCCAAAGTTTGTTTTTTTTTAAATAGAAATATTATTTATTTTATTTTATTTTTTAAACAGTGTTTACCAAGTGCCTACGCGCGCTCATGTAGCCATTTTTTTTTTTTTTTTTTTTTTTTAACGTAATAAAATGAATTGAATTTTATGAGTTAATTTTTTTTTCAATTTAAAAATCTGTCAAAATTTTTCTTTGACATTTCTTCTCGACATCAAATACTGATTTGCAGGTTTAATGTGAAATTTTATGCTCTCTCCAATAAACCGGATATAATATTCCAGACAAACTTTTTTTTTTTTTTTTTAATTCACTCCCCCCCCCCATTTTGAAATGTCTATTAAAATGAAAATAATTAATTTTCTCACCCCAGATTTATATATCACAAATTGAAGATAAAAGATCAGTAAATAAAATAATCTAATTTAAAACAAAACAACAAAGAATAGTTTTGTGCAAATTTACCTGTCAAGTCAAAACTTTTTTTTTTTTAACTACGTTGATTTTTTTTTTTTTTTTTTTTTAAGTGAAACCTCACATTTTTTTTTTAATTGTCCTGAAAAGATTGAATACTTACAATTTTTTCTGCTTCATTCAATGTTTTTTTTTTTTTTTTTTTTTTTTAGATTAAAAAAAAAATCACTCCATAAAGAAGAAATAAAATATATTAAATCAAAAACTCCTGTATTTCTTTAAGAGAATTTAAAAAAAAAAAAAAAAATGGAAAATGAAAATCGGTCGAGTGGAATTTTTTTTTAACGGCAAAAACTGATAAGGGAATGTGATCATTTTTCAAGTTACATATGACTAATTTTTGTTTACAGCCAGCAATAGAAAAGGGGATTAATTCTGGCACTTAAGGCCACCGAAGTTCTCAACTCAAATAAAAGGAGACATTTGTCTCCTTTTATTCCAGTTGTGAACAATTTAAAGTCGCAGTATTTTTTAACTTGTAATGTTTTCAAATGGATTTTCTTTCCTGTGAATTTCAAAGGTATTATAACATTTAATCATGAACAAATTAGTCAATGTGGTGATGCCAGCGAAAAATGTTTGCACTACTAATACAAAGACATTTTTAATGATACATCTGACATTTTAAGCAGTGTGACATGATTGTGGTTTAATCACCAACCAACAGACATGTCCAAAATGTGATGTGATTCCTAGACGTTGTATGAACCTGCAATGTCGATGTATTGTTGGGCTTGCCCAAAGTGTAGGAAGAGACAAATATTAGAGCAGGATTGTTCTTTGAAATCAGCAAACACGTTAATCCAGATGGAAGATATCGGGAAGAGCAATGGGTTCTTGGTATGGTCGAGCGAGAAACAAATGTGACCATAATGGTGCCAGACAACAATAGAGATGCTGAAACCCTGCTGCCAATAATTCAGAAGTATGTGACCAGGAACCAGGGTAATGACAGATGATTAGCGTGCATATAGTAACTACCCAATCATGAGGGGGTAAACCGCAACTATACCTTCACAAATCCGAATGACCCTACCATTTATGCAAATCGCATTGAAGGTAGCTGGAGTATCTGCAAAGCTAAATTCAGAGCTATGCGAGGTACTAATCCAGCAAACTTCAATAGTTGAAATTTCTCTGGTGGCGCCTGTTACAAACAGCCACCTCGACATCAAATACTGTTTTATTATTCTGTTAGTAATATAGAGTATATGTTTGATTGGCATGTTCTGACTGAACAGGAATCCACCAAAACCCAGTATTAAAATCAGTCTGGAGAGATTCTTTCCTTGGCCGAGGGCGGAGAGAGTGACATGTGATGGCGGAATAGTTACTACACTGCGATCCGATCTCGGAAGCAGAGAAAAAACCCACTACGGATTTCATCACCCACGGAAAGAGAGAAAGGAAGAGAGAGGAAAAGAGAAACAGAACTAGGGAGTTGAAAAACGTTTGATCAACGTTAGCACCAAACACCTCCCACCTCCTCCAATATGAAGGCAAGTGACAGGTCGTATTGGTCAATGCACGTAGTGACCGCATTTGTGCCAAGAAGCAGAAAGGAATCAGAATACGATTTCGTCAATTCTATTTTTAGAGTCAAGGGGCGAAACAAAGAAAGAAAAAATAATTCTCTTGTGTGCGAGTAGTTTTGACCAAAAGTCCAACCGTGTAAAACGTGTTTCTGGACAGCCAAAGCGATATGTCACATTTCCGAAGTTGGCAAAGACGGAGAAAAAAAAAAAGATACCTAAATTAATCCCTCGATAAAGCTATTTTGGATAACCCAAAACGGATGCCGACAGGCATGTTTAAAAAGAAAAGAAACAAATCGAAAAATCTGCAAAGTCATCGTTTGGAACTTATGTCTCCCACGCGGAACTGGAATGTGTCGCATGCCGTTGAAAGACTGAATTTGGTGATTGAAACTTTCTTCCCTCACAAGAGAATTTACTTGGATTAACTGTAGCAATTACAAATTGTCAATAGAAAAGAATTGAACTGTAAGTGCAAAAAAAAAAAAAAACTTTACTTTCTTTCTCTGTCGAACTGGAAATCGGACTTTTCCTCGTGTGGACTCGTTGCTGCCATTTACCTTTGGTCTTTCTGTTATTGGATTCTCTTTCAGTTAGTATATTAAAAATATTCCCCAATCCCATTAGCTTTGAATATATTTGTTTTTGTTAAACCTTCTTTCCCCTTATTTAATAAATTTAGTTTTATATGATTTGAAAGTGTTTGTTTCGATATCTCTTGCAAATCTTATCGTGTTCGATTTTTGTGTTTATTTTGCATCTGCCTGTCTCACAGAAAATAATTGTTGTTTTATTTGTTTCAAACCTTTTTTGTATAAAAAAAGAAAAATTGAACCCAATCTGGGACCTATGAACATATCCCTACTGCAGAAGATTTATCTGCCTATGATAAGCGTTTGCTATCCATAAATGCCCACCCATATCCCTGTGTTTGCATTTTATTGTTATATCTAAATATTGCCCCGGCCCGTATGTAATACGCCGAATAAAGAACAATCACTTTATTTACTTTATTGGATACAGTGTTTTTAATGAATTTTGAGTAAGAAAGACAAACGTTCAGAAGCATACATATATATATATATTATTTATAGGCACCTCCAAAAGTCACCACAGAATTACCCCCCCTATATGTAAAACGATGTAACTTTATTATAAATTAATATCATTAATATAACTTTTGTACCATTTAAAAGAAGGGCAAAATAAACTAGTAATAATTTTTGAAAAAATTTTCCATCATACGAAAATAATGAAATTGTGAAACGAAAATCGTGTTTACATAATTGGCGCTTTAAAATAACATTCCCATGTAGTAAGCATTTCGAACGTGAAAAGATACCCGTGTTTAATAAATCTAGCAAAAATCAACTAATGGTCACATTTTCGTGAAATTTTCGATACTTATCCATTTTAGAATGAAATTACATATAAAATGCAGTTTCCGTAAAATATACGAGGGGAAATATTTTTTTTAGTACGTGTCCCCACCCCCTATTTATTTTTTCGAAATTTGAACAAAATACATTTAAATCTATCGACATTTCTATTTATTATGAAACATAATAGAGTTCAAATAAGTAAAACATATTTTTTTTAATTTAAATACACGTATTGAACAAAAATTTACCTTGAAGTAGCAAGGGAAAAAATGAGATAAATTTTATGTTTTTTTTAATATAGCGTTTTTTCAAATTAATATATACTATAATCAGTTGAATTGTCAAGAAAAAGAAACTTTGTAAACATTAATTAGTTTTTAAAAGATTAAAACAATATTTCATTATTTCAAAATGTTCCGTTACAACATAGATTTTTATTGAGTTTAATTTTTTTTTAAAATATTAAGTTTTCATATAAACATGGCTCTTGTCAACTAGTTTATATCCAGATTAAAACCGATTTGAAAATATTATTGCACAAATATTAAGCATTTTGTAGGCTCCCCTCATATTTTGTTTGTCTCTTTTTATTGAACAAAATATGGAAGCTGTAGCTAACCAAATGAACATTCAGTAAAACTGTATTTCATATTATAAACATTTGTATATTAAATATTATTAATCATTAAACTGTGTAAATCTTAAAACCTAACAAAATTATAACAAAGATTAATTATTAATTGCAGTTTGTAGATTGGTTAGTTGTTTTTGTTTTACGGCATATCAACCCTTTTCAGGTTATTTAATGCCGAATCCAAAGATTTTGAAGAAAGATTTTTTAATAGAATATATTTGTTGTTTTCAAGTCAGTTACTATTTAACCCATAGTTGGGACCCTAACAGGTACTACCACTCCAGGTCAGAGTGGACCTTGGAGCAATAGTAATTATAGGGTGGCTCCACACTCCCCAAAGCCCGCAAGCTGGGGCCTCACCACTGGATATAGTTGAAGGTCATATCCAGGACCGCAGTTTGAAAAAGATAAACAGAGGTTTTAAAAAATCATTGTCACTTGCTTTTCCATAGTTCGTATAGTTAACACAAGTCTGACGTCACGGAATCATACTTTCTTTTTTTCACATTGTTTTGGAGGAACCTAATTATTCTGAAAAATACATTTCATGAAAACACTTTCATTATAAAATGTTCACGTTGTTTGATTAAAAGTTCTATTTAGGTTTGAATTAAAAACAAATTGAAACCTCTAATGTTTGATAAAGTTTATGTGTCTATATTAAATTTTAATATTAAAGTTTTACTATTTAAATGAATGTTAAATCAAACTAAAACCATCTGATAAATTTTATTAATTGATTAAAAAGTTCTAATAAAGATTATTTACATTTTAACAATACTTTTTTTATTAGCAATCTTTTTTTAACAATTATAATAGTAAATTATGTACGCTTTGGTCTTCCATACGATGAAACTTTATCCCATGATAACCGGAAGTAAGCAATAAACCTTAATTCTTAAATTAA
Organism: Euprymna scolopes; assembly: GCF_053919585.1. Taxonomy (NCBI): domain Eukaryota; kingdom Metazoa; phylum Mollusca; class Cephalopoda; order Sepiida; family Sepiolidae; genus Euprymna; species Euprymna scolopes. The sequence goes on along the minus strand of NC_136487.1, from coordinate 10,570,938 downwards.
ACCAATTTAAGATAATGTTTTGCTTGCTGCTTATTTAAAATTAAAATTAAACTTCTTTTCAAAACAAAAATGCAGGAAAATCTGCAATTGTGTAGTTTAGTTGCATAAATTATTTGACAGACAAAAAATCATAAGGCTAAAATAAAACCAGAAAAAATTTCATTTTTATTATTTTTTTCATCATTTTTATTAGGTTAAATGTACGATATTCGATGCCGCCATATTGCTTTTAAAATTTGGCCTGTCTAAGGTTTGACAGATTGGCCTTTTTAAGGCCAAATTTGGCCTTTTTTATGCTCTTTAATGGAACCCTGTTTTTGGACGCCATATTTTTTTTGTAATGCAAAAGCGTAAAAAAGCCAGATTTGGCCTTAAAAAGGCCGATCTGTCAAATCTTAGAAAGGACAAATTTTAAAAGCAATATGCCGGCCTTGAATGTCATACATTTAGCCTAATAAAAAATGATTAAAAAATAATAAAAATGAATTTTTTTTGTGGGGGGGAGGGTATTTCAGCCTTTGGGTCTAATGTGTTTTATATAAAAATAAATAGTTTTTATGATTTGTCTGTCAAATAATTTACGCTACTAAACTACATATTTACTGGGAAAATCTTTTAAAAACTTTATGATGTACGTACTCCATCGCGCAATGAAAACGTCATATTCCAAAAATCACATAAATTAAATGTCTCATTAGCCACTAACTTATATATGAAAATTGATCCTTACTCTAAAATCTTAAATATTATTTTTGATACTTATGCAGAGAAGTCACTGTGCTGAAATGTTATTTAGAAAGCCATTCTTAGCATGGGGATGGGAGAGTGTTTTGTAACTATTCTGTACTTTCATCTAACAATTTAATAAGAAAAAAATGGGGGTGGACGTTTAGGACCCACCCACCTCTAAATTCCACAATTTACATTTTTTTTTTCTTTTTTCATATTAATCTCATTGATTACAAATTTAATTTCAGAGTAAAAAAAAAAAAGTGTATTAAAATTCATCTAATTGGCCTAGAATGTCTTTTTATTTATTTTTATTAATTCGGATGAGTGCATGCATCAAGCCAGTTGCATAGAAACAAGTTTAAGCACTTTCATTTTGACGTTGAATAGTAAATGTTGTTAACTATGTCTCCTCTGAAAAGAAATTGTACAACAAAATATTAATCTCCATATTTCTTTTCGATTCTCTATTTTTTTTTTTTTTTTTTTTTTCACTCTTGAACATTTCAATACTACTTTCAAGTGTTTTCTTTTTTTGGGGAGGAGGGAGGGGGTCACTCTTGAACATTTCTCATTACCAAACACTATGCGGATATGAAAATTAAAAGTGTGATAGACATTTTTTCTGTTTAAAAGAAAATTTTTATTTTTTCTATTTCAGATTCCTTTAAATAATAATGGAACTGGGGTTAAATTTTGATGATGCGTTTTATGAGGCCAGCACAAAACAAGAAAAACCTCCTCCAACGTCTTATAATGCAAAATTCTGTTCATTGTTGGTGAGTTTCATTGAAGCCACAAATGTTTTATCAGTTTTCATTTTATAAAACTTCAACACAGATGCTGCTAAGCGTGCATCTCACATTTCTGGTGACGTTGACAATAATGCAGAAAATTGCCCATCTGTGAATATCCGGGGAACGCTGTAAATTTAATATTTCCAGGAAACTTTCTCTTTTGGGGGAAGTTGGCTCAACTCATTCAGTGAATTTCAGAAGCAGTTTTATTTCCTCATGCCTTGATTGTATGCAATTTTGCCACTTAATAAAAAAAGGGTTATTTTTCAAAAAACACTTTTTTAATTTTAATGATTTTTTTTTTTTTTTTTTTTTTGCCCCGCAATTTTCTATTTTATCTTTCGACTTGTTAATTTTAGTCTAATTCATAAATCTCTTTTCTGGCCCTGTTGGTGGAGCATTAAAATACACCAACTGCCCCCCCCCCTCCAGAGAGTAAAAGTCCCTTAATAGGGCCACCTATTGACCGTGGATGACAACTTGTAATGCCTAACGACAGGATCCTAGTGGTTGAGCAGCAGATCATGTTCAAGGTCCTATTAGGACATTAGATGCAACACACCACTTTGGCCCTTTTGGAAAATACACTCGTGCTCCCCACATTAGACAATAAACTGATTTAGTAAGAGGTGGTTGAAGGGTCAATCAACTTGCTAAAGAATGGATAAAACACGACTGGAAGACTAACATCTTTTCTAGAAAAGATGAAGTAAACACGGGTGCTTGAGTCCATCAGCTTTTAAAAAGCAATACACAACAGAGAACCTCTGGAGGAATATCTATCCTTATTAGAAATAATATCCCACAAAGCAAAATAGATCTAAAAACTAATATTCAAGCCATTGCTACAGCAGCCACACTACACAGAACTATAAATATCTGCACCAGCTACATCCCACCCCAGGATCTATTGGATCCTGAGGTGGGATGAGCTGAACAAAATAATAAATCAGTTACCCGATCCCTTCTTACTGTTAGGTGACTTCAATAGTCACAACGATATATGGGGATCTGCATACTTGAATAAGAAAGGAAAAAATCTTGAAAAAATTAACGACAATAACTTGTGTATATTAAACAATAAATCCAACACATACCTTCATTCCACCTCAGGCACCTACTCAGCATTAGATTTATCTTTGTATGATCCTACTATCCTCACGGACTTTAACTGGAAGGTTCTAGAAGATTCATGGGGTAGTGACTATTTTCCAGTGGTCTGAAAGAAACAAAAATCCATCTCCTTCAATGGAAAATGAAAAAAGCAAATTGGGAGGAATATAAACAAGGCCGATAGCCATTAGTCGCATGCTCTCATGTAATGAATGAATGCGTGAATGTAGGATTGACATGAAATTCTTAAAGATAAAATGACTGAAAAATGGGCTGAAATGACTTAAATAAAAAGTAAATGACTTAGAATGACTTTAATGAACGTAAGGATGAATTGAATCCTTCAAAAACAACTTGAATGATCTGGAGAATGACTTGAATGGCTTTGAGACTGACTGGTTGTAAAGTGGGTGATCATTTTACATTAAATTAATACAGAAAAGTGATCCCCCACTTTATATCACAAAGTTAAAAACATAAGTACAGCATGTAGTAAGAACAGATACTACACTTTAATCTTGGCCAAAAGGCCAAGAAAAGGGTATTTATTTGCTCCCCCACCGAGCAAATTAGGCACAAGGCCGATTTTTAATGTGAGGAGTAATGGGGAAATGGGGACCAACTCCTCGGAGAGTAGGGGATCTGGATAGTGATAATTGGTATGAAGGGTTTCCCCTACATTGACCAAGGTCTTATATGTGAGGTTGCCCCCACATATGGTCTTGCAGTATCTGCCGGAACAGATACTACACTTTGATCTTGTTTATATAATTTATTTTGTGAAAATGAAAATTACAATCAAGATAATTCAATGTAAAATCAAAATAAATTAAAAATAAAATTACAATTTACAAAACAAATTTAGGCACAAGGCCCTATAAGAAGTGGGAGGGGGAGTGTTTCAAGGTCTTTGTTGCTACAGTGAAAATGGGGTCTTAGGCGACTTTACTCTTGACTGGCAACATTTACCACAATACCTCATTCACTCTGTGGACTCTAAACTAACTAATGAAAACTCCAGCGTTTAAAAGCTTAAAAAGCTGAGAACAGCATCTATTAACAACAGACCTTTGATCTTAACCAAAAAGGCCAAGCACAAAAGTGTTACCGATGGACCGACGGAGTGACTTATAGTCGCTTGCATGCGACTAATAACTAGAATCCTTCAAAAACAACTTGAATGATCTGGAGAATGACTTGAATGGCTTTGAGACTGACTGGTTGTAAAGTGGGTGATCATTTTACATTAAATTAATACAGACAAGTGATCCCCCACTTTATATACAAAGTTACAAACATAAGTACAGCATGTAGTAAGAACAGATACTACACTTTGATCTTCATATTTAATTTATTCCGTTTAAAGAAAAAAATTTCAATCTTGGCCAAAAGGCCAAGAAAAGCTTAAAAAGCTAAGAACAGCATCTATTAACAAACAGAACTTTGATCTTAACCAAAAAGGCCAGGCACAAAAATGTTACCGACAGACTAACCGACGGACTGAGTTATAGAGTCGCTTGCACACGACTAAAAATGCCAAGAAAAACTCTAAGGAGGAAAACCTAAATAAATCTATAGAATACTTTTCTTAAACATTATTAGCCATTGCACATGAATGTATACCTAAAAGTAGCAGAACTAACAAACAACAAAGGCCCTGGTTTAATGACGAACACTAAAAAGAAATTCGCCTAGCTGCTTTACGAAAATTCAACTCCCAACCAACAAAGTACAATCTAAACCTTTTTAAGCAAAAAAGAGCAATAGCTCGTAAAGTTTTCAGAAGCAAAAAGGTCAGCATGAAAAGATTTTATAAATAAAATAAACTCAAATACAAACCCCAAACATGTGTGGAACATGGAAAGGAAAATTTGGGGCAAAAACTTACTCTCCCCTTTAAATCATTTCCTACAAAAAATAAGACAAAAAATATAGCGAATCTTGCTGAAGCTTTTCAAAACAATTCCTCCAGTAAAAATTACACTCATTTCTTCCAAAAGGCAAAACAAGATGCAGAAAAAAAAACAAATTTCAACTTAAACAACAAAGAAGAATACAACTATCCTTTTACTAAAAATGAACTCCTAAAAGCCATAAATGAAGCAAATAATACAGCTACTGGTGCGGATGAAATACATTGAGTTTCTAAAACAATTTCCTCCCAAATTGGTAACAAATCTTTTAAACACTCAACAAAATATAGTTCAAGGGAAAACTATCCAATAGCTGAAAACATGCTATCGCGATCCTCATCCCTAAGCCAGAGAAAGACGATTCAAATCCACAAAATTTTAAATGAATTGCATTAACAAGTTGTCTTTGCAAAATGTTCAAAAGAATGATAAACAATTGAACTGGTATTTGGAAACCAATGGCTCAATTGCCAACAAACTAAGTGGTTTTAGAAACAAAAGCGGAACAATGGACAACATAATCCAATTGAAGACCTTTATCAAAGAAGCTTTCATTAAAAAAAGAACATGCAATAGCTATCTTTTTTTATTTAGAAAAGGTTTGATACAACATGCCGACAGCAAATAAAAGACCTTTACAATCTTGGATTAAAGGGCAGACTACTCATCCTGATAAGATTTTCTATCTGATAGAAATTTTAAAGTAAGAATCGAACCAACCCTATTAGACACAAGAATACAGGAAGGAGTCCCACAAGGATGTATTTTATCAGCCATGCTCTTCAATATAAAAATCAATAATATTGTAAATTGTTTAAACAATGAGATAAATGGTTCCTTATATGTGGATGACCTTGTAATCTGCCATAGATCAAAAAATATATTCATGCTTCAGAAAGCCAACTACAGATGTGCATAAACAAATTAACACAATGGATGACAAAAAATGGCTTCAAATTTTCAACAACCAAAACTAAATGTGTCCATTTCTGTAGTCATAGGAAAATGCACAATGATCTCAAGCTAAAAGGAACAAAAATCAAAATCGATGACAAACATAAATTTCTGGGACTTATTTTTGACAAAAACTCTCCTTCATTCCTCCCTTAAAATATTTAAAACAAAAATGTTTCAAAACCTTACAACTATTAAGGGTTTTTAATGTGGGGAAAATCCAACTCCCTAAAAGGGACACTCTGGATAGGAACAAAAAATAAAAATCGTCTCAGTCATGAAGGATCTCTCCTCCACCGACCGAGGACAGAAAAGGTGAAGTGCAGCACAAGAACAGATACCACACTGTGATCCTGGCGTAAAGGCCAAGTATGGTTCCTAATGTTGTAAACAAGATAGATGGTATAAAGCTTCACAACGCTTACAATATAAACGTTGGTGAGCATTCAAACTATATAAACAATTTTAACAAACTATTATGCATACTATTTCAGGGGTTTTATTTTTATTATTATTATTTTTTTAATATTTAAACACCAGTATTATCTATGTAATTTTGTGTATTTATCAATACAAACATTTCCTGTCAATATAAAAACTGTTTTTCACCTTAAACAACTTTGTATAGAACATTTAACCATCGGAAACTGTTCTGAAACTAAACATGGCTTGCAACTCTAGAAAAATTTTATCAATTAATACCATCCTGAGATCTAGTTTGAAGGACAGAATAGTCCGTTCGTTACTGCTAGGAGTTTATTCATAAACAAAAAAGAGAATCACGAAGGTGTTTCAGTGCAATGACAAACAGATGCATAATTACTTATTGACTCTATGAACAGCAAGTTTGCTTTTTACCCTTTAGCATACGCTTCTAGAAATACATATACTCAGTCCTCACATCTGTCAACTGATCCTCGTCGCTGAATCTGATCTGTTAGTGAAGCAAGATTGAACCCATTTCTACCTGATTCCTTGGCAATGATACCAATACATGGGATCATAAACTTCTCACAATCGTAAAATGTCCTATCTTAATCTTGTGATAACTAAACATTGTTAAAAATACCAGAAATTTTTAGCTTAATTATCTTATTTTTCGTATGTACATTTCTTTTGTGTTAAACTCTAAAAACTTAATGCATGTTCCATATGTATCACAAACGTTTTCGATTCTTTGTCAAATCATCATCAGGTGAAAGAAAAAATGAATAAACAAGCTGAAGAAAAGAATTAAAAATAAACAGTTGTGAAATTAAACGGTTTTCACACTGTTGCAGGAAAGACTTTAATAAGTTAAACTCTGTGATGCCAGAATTAGTGTCACAGGATAAAATGGTATTATGTTAAGCATTTTAAAATATTATTACTGGTTTCATAATTTTTATTTTTTGTTTTTCATATATATATATATATATATATATATATATATAGGAAAATTTGGTAATTAGTTTTGGCAAGGTAGGAAAATTCAGTAACTGTGTAATATATCGATTGAAAATAGATTTTAGGACTGTTCTGGAGGAGAATTCAGGAGGCTAGGATCCTTCCCCTATAGTTTTAAATGGAGGATATGCATGACCTTCATTAAGAATAGCATTACGAGTTGATATTTTTCTTTTTAGATAATTATTTTTTTTATTTTTTTTTTTAATTACATTTTTACCCCAAACAAGGCACATTGCCACTTTGGTGTAGGGAGCTACTATCAGGGACAACAACTACTGGGGTACTATGTAGGGATTTGGGAAGCAAGATGTTTGTTCACCTTGCACTTGAACTTCTGCACGTTAGTACAGTTGGGGAAGCAGGGACCTGGAATGGAATTCCAAAGTCTAGCGGTTCTGGGGAAGAAACTACTGGAGTAGAAAGATCTTTTACATCTAGGGATCTCTACAGTGTGGGGCTGGGATTTTGCAGCTTGTCGGGTCTGTCGAGGGTGTTCACGTCGTGGGGGAACAAGTGCTTGCAGTTCTTCAGAGCATTCACCATGATAATACTTGTAGAACAGGCAGAGGGATGCAACGTTTCGACGATAGGACAGAGGCTGAAGTTTTGATGCCAGTTTAGGGCCTATCAGATTTGCGACTCTCTTTTGAACCCTGTCAAGGAGCGAGAGACTAGTAGCCGATGCACCGGCCCAAATATGACAGCAATACTCCATACATGGGCGAATGGTTGCCTTATAGAGGTACAGAATACTTTCGGGTGTTAGTAGTTTTCTAGCACGGTAGAGAGAGCCCACCTTCCTTGCAGCGGCCCTGGCAATGCACTCGATGTAATTGTTCAAACTCCTGTTTCCTGTGAACGTTAGGCCAAGGAGCTTGAAAGACATACTCTCAGATAAGGAGTTGTTGGCCATTGCTATAGGTGGTAGAGAAGGTTTCTTGTAATTATTGAATGAAACTAGTTTAGTCTTGGCGGCATTGAACGTGACCATCCATTTTTGTCCCCATTCCACTACAGATTGGAGATCATTCTCTAGTGTTTCTGCCATTTCTTTAGATATATGTTCATTTGTTTTCCTGTCGTGCCTGTTATAGAGTGTGGTGTCATCAGCATATATACCCATCTCAGAGGCAATTTTGTCGGGGAGGTCATTTATGAATATCAGGCACAGTAGAGGTCCAAGGATAGACCTCTGGAGCACTCCCGCATTTATATTATATTGTTTAGATGTACGACCGTCGAGGACAACCTGGATTTTTCTCTTATCTAAGGATTTAATTATGTTAAGTATTCTACCAGTGATACCGTATGATCTAATCTTCCTGAGGAGATCCTCATGCCATACTCTGTTAAAAGCCTTAGATATATCTAGAGCTTCCGCTCTGCCCTCCCTCGCTTTGTCCAGTGAATGGTATATACGTTCAGAGATTACAGTTAGGATGTCTGCTGTGGAACGGGCTTGTCTAAATCCATATTGTTTGTCAGTCAGAAGTTTAGCATCTGTAAGGTGATGGACTAGAGCATGGTTGATATTTTGGCAAAAAGTGGGAGGAGGCTAATGGGGCGATAATTTAATGGGTCAGTTCTTTTGCCAGAATTTTTGAATACTGGTACCACAGAAGCAGTTTTCCAACAGCCCGGAAAGCAAGATTCATTAAGGCATTTGTTGTAGAGTTTGGAGAGAACTGGAGCTACTTCAGCTGAGCACTTTTTTAATAGCACAGCTGGGATCAGGTCCACATGCTTTTGAAGTGTCAAGGTTTTTTATGATAGCATACACCTGATCGGGGGTGATTTTCAGATCGTCTAGAGTGGCATCTGTCACCATAGGAAAGTCAGGTAGGGGGTGGTTGGAAGGGTCCAGTGTGGAGTTTGAAGCAAACTGACTGGCAAGCATGCTAGCCTTTTCGGTTGCTGAGCAAACAACCTCGTGATTGTTGGTTAGTGGGGGAATTGTTGATTGCCCATTATTTACTACACTGTTGTAGATTTTCCAGAAGTCACGAGTTCCTAGTTTTTGTGCTTCAATGCATTTTTTAGTGTAAATTCTCTCTTAGCTGTCGCTATTTCTTTCTTAACATTACTTCTAGCTTCTATGTACTTCTGTCTGTTTGAACTGGACTTATGTCAGTTAAATCTGCGGTATGCATGCTGCCTTTGAGCAATGGCAGTTGCGCAAGTCGAAGTAAACCATTGGGGAGAGTGGGGCTTGCTATAAAATTTCCGCATGGGGACATGCGCTTCGATTGCAGTTTTGAACCATTCAATGGTCTCGTTTGCACACTGTTCAGCAGGAAGAGAAAAAATATTTCCCCATGGGGTATCTCTGATAAGATCTCTGATGGTTTCCCAGTCAGCCTTTTTATAATATCTCGTTGTTTTGAGCACTGGCTCTTCAGTTTTGGCTCTAGAGTTTAGGGCGATTTCAACCATTATCACTGCATGATTAGCGTTCCCGAGTGGGCTGTCAGCATTCGTTATACAATCATCAGGAACTGTGGTCAAAAACAGATCTAAAAGTGATGGGTGTTGTTCTTCCTGATCAGGGAAACGGGTTGGAGAAGTAACAATTTGTGATAGGGAGTGAGATATAGAGAAGCTATGAGTTGCGTTGTCCACTGCATCTGTGTAAGTAGAGAATCCAAGCCAGTTTTTGTGATGGACATTAAAGTCACCAAATACATGTACTTGTGCGCTAGTGCCGAGGGAGAGTGCTGTGTCTATGCTGTCAGAGACTTTGTTTATTATGGTGCAGTCTTGGGTCGAGGGAAAGCGGTAGAGAAAATAAAAGTAGCTAATGTTGTGTTGCATGATTAGTCTAAAGCACATAAAGGCTTGATCATCCGATTCTAGGTTTGTTTCTCTAGTCAAGGGAAGGGTATTACAAATGTAAACTCCAAGTCCGTGCATGTGTCTGTCAGTCCTTACGGCAGAGTGGGAGATATTCAGGCATGTTAAAGTAGTTAGAGGGGATGGAGGAGTATAGGTTAGTCTCACTTAGTGCTAAAATATCCGGGGTATTTGTTAGGAGAAATGCTTCAACATCAGCTAAATTAGTTCTAAGCCCACGGATATTTGTGAATGCAAGCCTCAAGGGAGGAGGCAAGTTGGATTTGTTTGACCCTAAGCCTGGTTTAAGCTTATTTTTAGATTGTACTGTCATCAAATATTTTTTAATGAGTTTCTGTTAGGTAAGGGACAGCTGAACAGGTTATGCATAGTATCACACATGCATCACAAGTAGACCATCAGCTGTCCCTCCTTCAACTAGGGCTGTGGCCTCAGGAAAGCCCACCGGGGATGAGTGCAGGGTCCCTTTCCGTGCGCAACATGGCACTACAAACATCCCGATATTATACAACAATTTTATCAACTTGCATGAAAAGAGCTATGTAAAAGATGCTTAAAATCATTTGAATTATGCAAATACCATCAGTAGTTAAACAATTATGAGAATTTTAAGTGCCAAAATTTAGGCTTTTCCGTGGACATGTTTCTTTAGAAAAAGTGGGCTAAATTATGGACTTCCGAATTTCAAGAAATTCGGTAATTTCGCCACCATTTATTTATTTTTCAAGTTATTCTCATGAAACTTGGCACTCTTATGTAAAATTGTGTGCTCTTTCTTATTATGCAGTCAAATCTAATGTATCTCTATCATAAGCCATGAATTCAGATGTACAAATTTCAATTTTTTTTTTTTTAAACTGGCGCATGATATACAGAAAAATAAATTAACATCATTGGAATGCTTATTTTATTCTCTTTCCATCAATATAATTCTTTTAAAAATTGACCTCCAAATAAAAAAGATATGACTTGTTGAATCACATTAGGTATGTAACATTGCTGATGTCCATGAAAATACAGCATACACTTGTAATGCTATTTAGAAGGCCTGTTCACTAAGGCTCGTTTTTCTCATGTCAGAGTTGTTGGTATTAAGTCATGCCTAAGTAGACAAATAAAATGCTTTAAAAGAATGTTTACACACTACATGTAGACATATGAGTGTCGTAATTTCTCTATTAAATTATTTCATCTTTAATCTAATAATTTTATATTAAAAAAAGATACTAATGCTTTTATTCATGTCATTTTGAAGGTGGAAATCTGATTGTGATATGGAGATAAAACTATACCAACATTAGTTTAAACTAAAATTAAAGCTGGATGACAAACTCCTCTTCATATGTTGCAAATATTAAATAAGTAAATAAATTGCAAATATTAAACAACTAAATGAATGAGGTATTATTTTTTTTAATCTTTGTTCTTGCAGTGGTTTGAAGATGAGGTTTCAACTCAAGGTTGTGAGGATGAGTTGCAGCTGTTGAAATTCAGTGGTGACTACAATCTGGGCCAGAAGAAATATGAAGTTGCTCTGGAAAAGTACGAGCAAGCTATCAGTAGGTGATTGCATTGTTATATTACATTGATCAGTTGAAAATAATAACATGGCCTTTTTTAAATTATGAAAAGAAAAGGTTTTTAAATTATGAAAAAAAGCGAAACATTTTTAAATTATGAAAAAAAGCGAAACATTTTTAAATTATGAAAAAAAGCGAAACATTTTTAAATTATGAAAAAAAAGCGAAACATTTTTAAATTATGAAAAAAAAGCGAAACATTTTTAAATTATGAAAAAAAAGCGAAACATTTTTAAATTATGAAAAAAAAGCGAAACATTTTTAAATTATGAAAAAAAAGCGAAACATTTTTAAATTATGAAAAAAAAGCGAAACATTTTTTAAATTATGAAAAAAAGCGAAACATTTTTAAATTATGAAAAAAAAAAACGAAACGTTTTTAAACAAGCATGAATGATGTATTTTTATTGATGAATTCAGTCAGCCTCTTTAAGAACTCGATCTTATTGTTGAGCACTCTAAGTTGAAATTAAAACTCTGTCACTTAAGCAGATTATGGTCATAAAATCCTTCTCGCCATCTTAACATTTATAAATGTTAATTTTAACTGTATTTCTGGTGGTGAACGTTGACTGTGTGGTTTGTTTCTTGTTAATGGAGTCAGATGGCTTTGTGGCTGGTTTTGAATCTCCCGGTTGGCTGTAAACTCTGCACTGATGATTCCCAAAAGGATGAAACACTAGTGTCTGTAGGTATTAAAAAATAATTGTAGTAGTAATATAGTGGTGAAAATCTGTTTATGGAAATTACATAGACTTCCATGTTTCATTCTTATAGGGAGTCATCAGGCTAAAATGAGATTGGGATGAAATTCGGAAACCTCTGTGTAGCTTAATTGTGATGAATCGATTTTCATAACTTACTACCTTGCTATACTTGCGTATTGAGCACTATTGAAGTGAATACTGAAAGTCAATACTTAAAATATATTTCCTTATAACATTTTATGTGGATACATGGAATTATATAAAGGGTGTCTGGATGTGTTGAAAAGAAATCGATAAAGTGATTACGAAAATACAAATTGTTTATTTAAAAATTATATTTTTCATATTTAAGTTAGACCATGGTTTCATTAACGTCTAATATATATATATATATATATATATATATATATATATAGGGTGTCCACAAAGCCTGGCTACATTATGCAGCCAGACTTTGTGGGCACTATGTAGATTATGCAGCCAGACTTTGTGGACACCCTGTATGTGTGTATATATATATATATATATATATATAGAGAGAGAGAGAGAGAGGGTCATTCAAAAAGTAACACCTAATTTTGAACTAAAAAAAAAAACACTAACATGTTGAAGCTACGAAGACGGAAGTGGTACCATTAAAACAAACAACTTTTTATGCTCCACAATTTATTTTTCTACATAGTCACCAGTATTCTTAATGTACCTTTTCCAAAGCTGACATTGGGCTACAACTACAACCACTTCTTTTAATCCTTGGTCTTAGATGAAAAATGAGACTCTTGCTTAGCCACCAAAACTGTTTGTTGGCGGCTGATGAGAGCAGGGTAGTAAAGCATGTGTTTGTGTTATTTTATCATAGTTTTGCTGTCATTTGCCTCGTAAACTTATTATGTCTGTAAATAATTCACCTTTTCTTGCTTTACGGAGACAACTCTCCGCCACAGAATTGTACATTATCAGGCACCTATCATCATGATTAAGTTGAACTGTGACGTGCAATATGGTTTCTGTTCTGCGAGATCTACAGCTGATATATCACACAGTATTAGTGAATCTCGATGGGGGGGGCTTAATTTCTAGAGCAATAGCTCTTGACATATCAAAGGTTTTTAATTGTGTGGCATAAACGTCTACTTCACACAATCGCCATCTATTCCATAGCTGGAAATGTCAACTCAGTTAAATACTTTTTCTCTGATAGAGTAGTTGTTTACGGGTAGAAATCAGAAACTCGTACTATTAAAGATGGCGTCCCTCAAGGTTCCATCCTAGGCCCAACTTTCCTCCTAATCTTCATCAATGATCTCCAGATCACATTCTTAGATCATTCATAGACATTTATGCAGACGACACAATCTATGGTAACACTTCAAAGGTCAGCAATTATCAAGATTTTTTTTATTCTCTCTTCTGATTTTGAGAACATGGTGCAATGGAGAAAAGGGTGGCTGGTTAATTTTAATGCACCTAAAACCAAACTTCTCTTCTTTCATCACAATCGCTCTGACCTCCACCACGGCTCAATTGCAAAAAATGGCTCTCATCTTGGGGAAGTTCGACTGATCTGTTGCCAAGATTGCTGAAAAAATGGTTGGATCACTCTACTGCTCCAGTAAGCATCTCACTGCCAATGCAATCCTCTATTTGATCTGTATAAGATCCAGCTATGCCCTAAAATGGAGTACTGTGGCCACATATGGGCAGGAGCTGCTCGGCGCACCCTATCCAGCCTTGATAGAGTTCAAAACCGGCTTCAAAACCTAGTTGGTGTTGTACTTTCCTCTTTCCTGCAACCTCTTTCCACCAGAAGATGTTGCAAGCCCGTCCTTGCTCATTATTTTCATGAAAAGTGCTCGACTGAACTCCAGTCTATCATTTTCCCTTGCCAAACTTTCACAAAAATCACTTGACTAGCTATAACCACTATGTGATTTCCTCCACTCTTTAACTGTGCCTAAATCTAAATGCAGATTCCATGAACAAAGCTCCTTTTCCAGATCTGCTTGCATGTGGAACACTGTTCTGTTGGCCTGCTTCCCAGTTGAATACAACATGGTAACATTCAAATCCAATGTAAACAAGTTCTTGTTGAGCCATTCCCATAAATAATCAAATTCTACCTAATTTACACAACAATTACTATATTATGACCTTACATTCATTAACCCTTATCCTCGAGTAGCCTTTGGGACTTGATAAGTGCTGACTCTCAAATAAAAAAAAAAAAAAAAAAAAAAAATGAATTACCAGCATTTATGGGAACAACTGAAAGGAATGAGCTTAACATTTACATCACAGAAAAATATTTTTTCATGGAAAAACCGCAAATGCTTTTGTTCATAATTTCTGTCAAATTTGCTGGTAGAGATATTGATTGCCCTTGAATATTATTTCTGTTTGCTTTCATTACAGAACTTCTACCTGAGCACAATAACTCTATGTATCAAGACATGATGGAGTCGATCGCGAGGTGTCATTTGAATCTTGGAAATCCTGACATGGCCGTTACGACTGCTAACAAATTGGTAATGATCTTGCTTAATAACTTTTGAGAAATTAAAATGCTTTTCATTATAATGATAATAATACAAACTGTAAGATTTGTGAATATGAAAAAAAATGATTATAATAGATATTGTTGAATATCCATCAGCCAGGTGATCTTAACAATTTTACTGGCGTTTAAGTAAACAGGGTATTGAATCTACAGAAGACTATCATAAAATAAATGTTACCTGTCTGAACAGAAGAATAGCATGTGACGTGTGTAGCAAGACAAGGAGTCCAGCTGCATAAAGAGGAAAGAAAGATAAAATGTTTGCTGAATAAATAATATATAGCTGGAAGTTGAGTAGAGGGTCGTTGCAATCGTGAATTTTTTTTTTTTTTTTTTTTTTTTTTTTTGATCTGGCAGAAAAGAGACCAGCTATGCCACCTACATAAAATTGAAATAAATAAATTCATTTGCTAAATAAACAAGATGCAACAAGATGACAGCATGGCTAGAGGAAGTTGAATAAGCGACATAACAAAAATCAGTGGTAGTTTGAGGATATTTGCAAATCATTATACTCCTCCATTATAACAAACTAAAGATATACCATTATACTTTTATACATGAGTTTTTGTCATACACTGCATCTACTTCCACTCAGCTATGATCCTTAAGATGACCCTGTTGATGGATATTCAACAGTGTTTTTACATATTTGGATTCTTCGGATTATTCTTCTCATCTTGAATGTTATTTTCACAACATTTCGGCTGATGTAACCTCTGACCTTCTTCAGGTGTATCTTGTTGAACTCTGTGAATCTGCACAGAATTTTGAATAGAACTCTTTATTTAATCCACGGGAGTAACATGCTCTTGTGCCATCAGTCATGACTGTATAGAAATCCTAATTCGTAATTGTATTTTGAGTGCTACTTGCACTGAGAATTGGACCTTTAACCACCAGAACAGTGTAACTTACAATTGAACTTTTTACCAAATACTTTATCATATTCATCATACCACGGATCCATGTTTATATTGCATTGTCGATAACTTTGCAGATTATTTCTTTCCCCAGAATTTTTGAACACTGATACCATAGTCAATTTTCAGCTATCAGTAAATCAAGATTCGGCAAAACATTAAGTTTGGAGAGAATATGGAGCCATCTTAGCTGAGCATTTTTTTTTATTACTATAACTGGACCACATACTTTGGAAGTGTTATTCTTGAACGTGGGGGAAAGTGATTATCAAATCATTAAGTGTGTCTTCTGTCGTAATGGGAAATTAGGGATTTGTGGAGTTCAAAGCAAACGACCGGACAAGTACTTCAGCTTTATCTGTTGGCGTGCAAAAAGGTTCATACTGGTTGAAAATTGTTGATTGCCTGTTAGTAGCCAAATTATTATAGATTTTCCAGAAATTGCAAGTTCCTAATTTGTGTGATTCTATACATTTTTTTTTTTTTTTTTTATGATTTCTGTATACTGTGTTTAACTGCTGAGGCTTTTAAAATCTTACAGTAATTTCTAGATGTTATAAATTTCTGCTATTTGTAGTTGATCTATGGCAGTTGAATCGATGGAATGTTTGCTGCCTGAGAGAAATAGCAGCTGCACAGATTGAAGTAAACAATTTGGAAGAGTAAGGGGTTTACGGTTAGCATTTCAGTATGGATACGTGTGCTTCTATGTCTTGTTTGACATTTCAGTTAACTCATTTGTGCACTGAGGTGATCCTCGGTGAAGGAAGAAAAAAGATTTAGGCTAGTTTGAAAGTCAATTTTTAAAATCCCTCTAACACATGCTAGCATTAAAAGCAGACATTAAACAGAATATGATGATAATGATATGTGCTTGTATGTATGTATATATATATATATATTAGTGTTGGGACGATTAAACAAAAATAAAAAAAATTGTTTTATCGTTATTCCCATGGCAAGTGCTCATCTGAGCTCCAATCTCTCGTCCCCCCTCGCCAATCTTTCACGAGAAACACCCGTCTGGCTGAAACTACTGTTTTCCCCACTCCTTATCTGTGCCTAAATCCAAAGTAGTTTCCATGAGCAGAGCTTCTTTCTCGGAAGTGCACGACTGTGGAACTCTCTGCCGGTTGCCTGTTTCCCACCTGACTACAACTTGGACGTCTTCAAGTCCAACATAAACAAACTCCTGACAAACCGCCTCCTTAAGTAAGACATCTCCAATACTGATGATTACTACAATACTATCGCATTGATTACTGTACACACAATAACCCTTATCCCTGAGTGGCCTCCGGGCCTTGATAAGTGGTGACCCCCATGTAAAAAAAAACAAACTTTTGGGTATATCGGAATCTGAAAAGTTTGTGCTTATTTTCGATGCCCAAAACGATTCTTTTAAAAGATTTTATTTCTTAGTTTTTGTTTAAAACTTAATTTTTCACAGCTCATATGAATGATGAAATGATAAATATTTATTGATTTTTAAATTACCAGTAAAACTTAACTCTATAGGTCAAACTCATAAGTGAATTTTTACATTTGTGAAAATATATACACATTTTACATGAGTTTGCAGTAATTTGCCCTCTCTAACAAAAACAACTCAACATTCATAAATTTAAATACTCAGAATCGGAAATTTAGAATCGGTAATTGTATCGAAATAGGAAAAATATTGGAATCATCCCATCACTAATATATATAATATTTAAAAAAATTTTAATATATTTTCAGTATTTAAAAGCTGTGATTCCTTCCCATCGTACACGGCATCTGGTTTTATTGCAACATATTTATTCAACGTGTGGTCATATTGAAGGTAAGGCAAACATAGATATCTATATTTGAATACTTGAAAGACAAGGTATGTTTGAAAAGTAGCAATATTGGTATTACAAATTTTTTTTTTGTAATGGAAATCGCTCCAAACAAGGCCACTTAAAGCCATTTGATGTAAGAAGCTAAAAAAAATACTACTTCAGAGTCAAAAAGTTGCCAATGATAAGTGTTAGATGGAATAGATTCTGACGCAGTAAACAGCAATTTTTCCCTCTTTGTCAGAAAAATATCGCTGCTAGAATGTGAGGACTAAAGGACAAAATAAGAGAAGCAAGAGTTGCATGACTGCAAAAAGTAAACCCAAGATCCACTTTCTCCCTTCCTTAAACTTAAATTTATTGTACAATTTTGTGTTCGCGAAACTTTGTACAATCTTTTTGTACTCTAGTAAAATCTAATAAAAAACATTAAGTGAGGGATTTCTACTTCCACTGGAACCCTTTTATAAGAAAAATGATAAATATGACCCTTTTCCTGACAATCAGCATGTGTAGAGGATCATTTCTATCATATTTCATGCTTGTAGGTCTACTATAATATAAAAGTATTTGACAGGCTGTTACTTGTATTTGTTTAGATTTAAATCAAGAATGGATAATCTCCCTTGATATGAATTCGTCTTACAATTTCCAATTAATAAAAAAAATGATGTTTCTTTCACGTAATGGGTTATTTGCTAATGTATGGTCACTTATATCTCATGTTCAACATTATTCTTAAGCAACTTATTTTCTACTAAAATCATGATTTTTTTATGAAAAGAATATTGTGCTTATTCAGAATTTCTGCTATATTAAAAAAAAGCAAAACTGAAGAAAAATCTGTATCATGTAGGTACCAGTGACAAAAATATCATATTCCAAAAGTCACGTAAATTGATCACGTTTTATTTTTATTAAGAAAATCATT
The DNA here is from genome assembly GCF_053919585.1 of Euprymna scolopes. Lineage (NCBI taxonomy): Eukaryota > Metazoa > Mollusca > Cephalopoda > Sepiida > Sepiolidae > Euprymna > Euprymna scolopes. The sequence continues at coordinate 10,552,612 of NC_136487.1, read as the reverse complement.
TTTAAGTGAATTTGAGTTTTTCAAATGCCTGTTAAGAATGGCTTTCTAAAATCTCACAAGTTTGAATTATTTGGAGTCCTCTCCCTTGTTTCCAGATGGTTTTGTGATATTGTTGCTGTTTGCTAAGCTAAAAATTATATTTTTTCTTATTCAAAATAAAACTACTTATGTGATTTTTTGGAACATGATATTTTTGTCACATCATAAATGTGAATTTTGGTGTCACAGGAATTGTGAATAGCTCACACTCATATCTACAGCAGCATTAAATCGTCGAGTGTGGTCAGTCTCAATTTGAGATACGGTCAACTCGGCAGGTGGAACCGGCTCACCCGATCTACAATGATAGCCATACTGTACAGATTTTTGGTATACAATATTTTATTCGCCACGAGTATGTACATCATACAGATTTTTCTTTATTTTTGTTTTTTAATATTGGAGGAACTCTGGCCAAACATCAAGAATACATAAATATTTGTTGTATCTAACATTAGGAAATTTACTTTTTTGTTTCTGGGAAATCAATAACACAAGTTTCACTTGATAAATAAATAATAGTAAATATTATTGTATCAGAAGAATTTATTTTAACTGTAAATAAAGTGGAAAATATTTAGACATTAAGATGGGATGGATTATTTCCCTTTGATTTCTGTATGTCACTTTTCAAAAACAAAAATTTATCAAGGATTTTTCCTAATGTATTTTATTTGTTCTCTAATAAGGTACTTGTACAGTTTAGTCAAGACATTAAAAAATGAAAATATCGAAAAAAGTTTAAATTGTATGTATCCGTTATAGAACGAAGTTCTCCGAAAAAAAAAAAAATTCATTTAATTTCATCAAGTAATTTTTTTTTTTTTTTTTTTTTTACAGCGGAAAAACACGTTTTTATGAGACTGCGTTGAAGGCGGTCATATTGGATTAAAAAAAAAGATTTGTTTGAATTTTATAAATGACAAAGAGAGATAACTCGTGTTAAAGCGCTGACACCTCTCCCCATCTCTAAATACTAGCTTTTCTTCCTAAAAATTGAACATTTTGCTCGGTATCATAACAAATTTTTTTCGCTGTAAAAAAAAAAAACCTACTTGATGAAATTAAGTGAAATTTTTTTTCAAAGAACTTCATCCCATAACGTATACATACAATTTACTTTTTTCGATATTTTCATTTTTTAATGTCTTGACTAAACTGTACAAGTGCCACTAATAAATTCTAATATAATAATGGAAAAATTATGCCTGTTTAGTATAATGGGATTTAAAAAAAAAAAAAAAAAAGCATTTTAGTTGAAAACATTATTTACATACTTTTATTTTAGTAAAAATTGCAAAAAATGATTGAGTAGAAAAATAATTACAAGTAAAAATAAAGTTTATCAAATAATAGTTTTATCACATTTGTAATATTGAAGACTTAAATCCAGGGGAGATAACTGCAGTTTTTATGATTTTTGACAAACTAAAAAAAAAGAATAGAAAATGGTGGATTGCTAATATGTATGTTTAAAAAAAAAAATATTTCTGGCAGATTTTCTATTCAATTATTTTTATAAGTTTTACAATTTTTGCACAACACATAAGTACATAATAGTATTTTTGCATATATACATTTATTGATGAAATCCATTATTCTGTACAAGCACCAGAAAAACTTTGTAAGAAATTTGATATTACATTTAAAATTTTCGAGATAACAATTTGAATTAGCGTTCTCATTTTGTTTATGTGGTGACAATGTGGAGAGATCTAGAGAAAAGCAGCCATAACTAGTCTTGCTGTATTTTATCTTCATCTCTTTTTGTTTTGCTTTATCTTTCTCCATTTTATGTTCTTTCCCTCTTTTTCTTGAAGTCTTATATTGCTTTGCCTTTATCGTCTTATGTTTGTTTTTTTTTCCCCAACAAAGGAAAGATTGGACCTAGTAATTCACTCCCTTTCATCCGTTCATTTGTTTGCACTTTTCTCAACAACCACACCTTGAATTTTTTTAATTTTGCACAAACATTAGTCATGGTGAAAGTAAATTTTTGTCAGAACAGATTTTCCAGGATAACTCTGGTTGCCTCCCCTAGAGGTCATTATATGAGTAAAATTGCTCTAAAATCGTTCGTCTGTTCATGTGCTCACACTTTGCTCATTAACTACGCCTTGAATTTTTTTTTTTAATTTTGCACAAACATTAGTCATGATGAAAGTAAATTTTTCACTTATGGAAGGAGACCCCCACATGCTGAGCTTGTTAAACTGAAATGTTGATTTTGCCGTGAAAGTAGACGCTTCATTAAATCTCCACACTAACGTACTGTACTTGCAATAACCCTTATTCCTGTATGGCTTCCGGGCCTTGATAAGTGGTGACCACCGTGTAAAAAAAAAAAAAAAAAAAAAAAAATTTTGAATGGTTCATGAAGAGGGTAAGGAAATTAGATGACTTTAGTTTCATCAAGAAATTCCTGTCTCCTTCCCCAAACACGTGTCTTTGATTTTAATTTTGACTTTCTTCGTAAAAACTGCTAAAAATGATTTGGCTGCAAATAAAACTAAATTGTGACAAATGGATCCCCACCCCCCCACCCCCGCGTAACGATGCCGAATGGGCGTGTAGGAAATTTGGTTTCAGCTTTTTTGTCATTCGATATTCACATGTAAAATTCAATCTTTTCTTGAATCCAACCATATTCTTTCATACAAATAAATTTTAGTGCTTGCCTGACTTGTCCACCAAGTTTCACTTATGAATGTCGAACAGTCTTTGTTTTATCACCGTTCAAAGATAAGCTTGCACATTTTGGTGATTGTCTCCTCAATAGAAAATAAGTTTCATACTCGGCCGACTTTAATCGACCAAAGTTTTATCTGTGGCAGATACTTATCTTTAGTTGACCTTTGACAAATATTTTCGTTTACTAGCCAAGTAGGAAATGATTTTTAGAATATGACGTTCATTCTGTGATGAGTATGTACATCATAAAGATTTTTCTGTGTTTTTTTGTAATAAGTGTAATTCTAAATGTACAACAAATTTTATGAAATTTAAAAAAGTTGAAAATATATTTTTCGTTCGGTAGTGAGCTTTGGAAGATTGTCACGGATGGAAACATAATCGCCTAAAGATAAGCGTTTTATTATTTCTAGTCGCCACTTTGAAAAATCACTCACAAATGCGACTGTTTCACTCTCCATGTAGAGCCCTTATATCGCTTAAAGCAATCCACAGGTTATTCTTGAACTGAATCTGTGCAATGCCGAGAGGTAGGTGTATCAGAGTTATTGACAAATTTCCACATCGTATGCAAGTGCGCTTCTCATTTGAACAGCAATGAAACAAACGACTTGGACTTCCATGACTGATTGGAGTTTTTTGTTCTTTTTCCTTTTTCTTTCTATTCTTTATTTTTTCTTTTTTCACTTTGTCTTTTCTTTTTATTTTTATTCTCTTTTTCTGTGTCTTATTCTTCACCATTTTTTTTTTTTTTTTTTACATCAAATCTTGAAGAGGAACCCTTGTCTTATTTCCTTTCACATTATTTTGTAGGACTCTATTATCTGTCGAGGTTGTCTCTCCACCGGATTTTTAACCATCCTTTTGTCTTTTCCATTACCTTGTGGTCCATTTTGTCTGATCTTGATGTTTGTTTTTCTATCGCATAACTCTATGCTGAACATAATGCACTTCATTTTGCATGGTGCCACGTTTAGCTTTTCCATCATTGCATTATTTCATCACCAGGTGTCGTAACAGGTGTGATGTATTCGTTAAACACGTTCCATTTAATACCCTTGTTGACTTCAAACTCTTGATGATCTTGTCTATCCAAATGCAAGTTGATTAGAGTTTATTTGTGCAAAATATGATTCAGTTGTTGAATGCATTGATAACGATTTTATGGGTGTCATTTTTTTTGGGGGGGGGGTCACCCTAAAGCATATTTAGATGCATCTCTGCCCATTGATCTGTCACGCTTAAGTGTAAATCATATTTTTATCACAAAATGTGCAGATTAAATCGATACATCGGTTCTTATTTAGAATTCAACTTAATTAAAAAAATACAGAAAAATTATGATGTTTACGACAAAACCAAACTCTTTGTCAAGAACTTTGCAGCTAATTCAACCCTTTGCGATCAAGGCCGCCAATCCCCAATATTTCCTCCTGTTTCAGAAAACACGCTATGTGATATACAAATATCTGTACGTGATGTTGCCAAGCTAATCAAAAACCTTGATTCCAGTAAAACAACCGGCCCTGACAGTATTCCAATTATAGTACTCAAAAAACTTCAACCAGAACTAGCGCCCATACTTACAAAACTGTTTAAACGTTGTCTTAAGGAGAATTGCTTCCCATCACCCTGGAAAATCTCATCAGTATGCCCTGTATTTAAGAATTCAGGTGATCGCTCACTCCTCAGTATAGGCCAATAACTCTCCTGTGCGTCATGAGTAAGTTGCTGGAAATGTAAGTTTTGCTGAGATGGTTGTAACCTTCTTAGTGACACACAATATGGTTTCCGTTCTTCTAGATCTACAGCAGATGTGCTAACAGTTATATCTCCTAGGATTAGTAAATCTCGCAACGGAGGCTACTTTTCTAGGGCAATTGCTCTTGACATATCAAAGGCCTTTGATAGGGTATGACATAAAGGTTTACTTCACAAGATCTCTAGCTATGGTATAGCTGGAAATATCTTCTTAATAATTAAATCATTTCTCTCCGATAGGTTCATAAGAGTAGTAGTTGATGGGCAAAACTCAGAAGCTCATAGTATTAATGCTGGAGTCCCACAGGGATCCATCCTGGGCCAAACTCTCTTCCTGATCTACATTAATGATCTTCCAAATCACATCTTTACATAATTTGTAGATATTTATGCTAATGACACTACTATCTATGGTAGCACATCTAAGACCATAAACGACCAAGTTCTCTCAGATTCTCTCTCCTCTGATCTTGAGCAAGTGGTACAATGGGGAAAGAGGTGGCTTGTTACTTTTAATACATCTATAACCAAGCTTTTATCTTTACATCATCAACGCTCTGATCCCCATCTGGCATCAATTGAAATGAATGGCTCTCGTCTTGAGGAAGCCTTATATTTTGACAAGCTTCTGGGCTTGAACTTTACTTCTGATCTTAAATGAAACACATACATTAAATCCGTTGCCAAGGCCGCTGGAAAAATGGTGAGATCCTTCTATCGATCCATTAGATATCTCACTGCTGATGCAATTCTCTATATAAGAGCCAAGTATGTCCAAGGATGGAATACTGTTGCCACATCTGGGCAGGAGCTGCCAGAAAGGATTTATCCTGCCTTGATAGAGTTCAAAATAGATTTCGTAGCCTCGTAGGGGATGTCCTTTTCTCTTCCCTTTAACCTCTTTCTCACACAAGAGATGTTGCGAGTTTGTCTCTGATGTATCGTTATTTTCATGGCAAGTGCTCGACTGAGCTGCAATCTATGGTCCTCCCTCGCCAAACTTTCACAAGAAACACTCGTCTAGCAGAAACCACTATCAATAATTTCCCCGACTCTTTATCTGTACCTAAACGTAAATTCGATGAACAAAGCTTCTTTCTAAGAACTGCATGCCTATGGAATATTACATTATTGCCTATTACAGGATAGAAATATCCTATTCTAAAAATCATGTAAATTGATCAAGTAGTTTTACTTTTAAATGATTAATGAAAATCTGGAAGCATGACAACATAAATAACTGTAAATTATTGTTGAGTTATCTCCATTTGTTTTTTGACATTTTTTTCAAAATGACGAGCGAGACAGTTACTTGCCAGATACTCATAAAATTTGATTTTCTTAATTAAAAATAAAACTACATAATCCATTTGTGATTTTCGGAATATGATATCATTGTTCCATGATGGGTACGTAAATTATAAAGACTTTTTGACTCTCGTGCAGTACACATAAACCAAAATCTCAGGAATATACGGCGACATAGTTGATGGTACAGCGCCTGATTGGCTATTGAAAATGACGTAATTATTGTAAAAGAATTTAAAAATTAAGATGAAACAACATTGAAATTAACGTAATGAAATTAAATTGAAACAATATTAGAAAACAATATTTTTTATTAAATACAGAATTTTTTATTACATGAATTTTATTGAATACAGAAACAATTAAACATAATTAGAAATGATATTGTTCTCAGATGTATATTAATATACGAGGAAATACCTGATTCTATTTTTTTTTTTCGAACAGAAAAATATTTGAAAACGAAAACATTTATTGCATAAAAATATATCAATATATAATCTTAAAAAAATTTTTTTCAAGTTTGTGTAAAAAATTATTTTAATAAAACAATTTTGTAATGAAAGCAACAAGTAAAATTGTTTTTTTTTTCTTTTTCAAACAAATAATTTAAATGAAACAGGAATTTCTTCCCCCCCCCCCAATTTTTTTTTTTTTTTTTTTTGAATTGAAATAAAATAAAATGGTGAATAAAGAGTCTGCATAAGTTCTTTGATCGAGAAGCACCACTTTTACTATAATTATATTTTCTATAATAATTATTATTAAGTAATTAATAATTAAACAAGAATTAAATTCTTTAAAATATTTTTTTACAATAATTACGTCATTTTCAATAGCCAATCAAATAACATTCTTACAGGTTGTGTACCGTCAACTATGTCCCCGTATATTCCTGAGATTTGGTTTATCTAAACTGCACGAGGGTCGAGTTTATATATTTTTTAAAATTTAGGTTGAATTCTAAATAAGAACCAATAAATCTTTAAAATATACATTTTTCTTTTCTTTTAAGAATTCCAACATAAACAGATTCCATTTTTTTTTCTCCAAGGTCATAAAACTGTTCTTCAGAAACTTCTACTACTGCATCCGACAAATGTTCATTATTGGATTGCCTTGGCATCCTGTTACTCAGAGGCTGGTTGTTCATCCTCATCATGCATCTCTGAAGAATTTTCTAATCTGGTTATATCATCTCCAGATTACTGTAAGCAGTTGACATGTTTAATCCGAGCCAGGTAAATTTTTATGGAAAATACAGATTTTTCTATTATGTAAAAATATCTTGTTTCCAAAGTCATACTGGAATAACATTTAAGCTAAGAAATTAAACTTTGATTCTGACTAGCATATTTTCATTTGTTGTTTGACCATTTTATTGACAATGGGAGGGGGGGGGCTAACTGTTTAGAGATACAGAGAACCTAGGTGTGTCAAGTTCGGACTCTGTTTGTTCTGGAAACTAGGCAACATACTTTGTTATACCGTAGATATGGCATTAATCCGTTCCAGGGTTGGGATTGTAAGGTGAAATCGCTGTATGCAGGGCCGAAGCAAAACATTTTACAGTACACATTAAAAATTAGTAACAAAAATACATTACAGTATATAATCAAATAACATTATAAATAACACCGTAAGGTGGGCCAAATAACCTGTGGCCGGAAAACATTGTATTCCACATCGTAACCTGAAAAAAACATATCCTGGGGTTCTTAGTTTACTGTAAAAGTTACTTAGTCCAGCTTGAAACCTAAGTGAAACTGGCATTGGATCGAGTATTTCTCTAGATGAGTTCATAATTAAAGGGTACTCTGACTTAACATCACAATCTGACCCCTAAGATCGTCATGGGCATGGAATACATGTCTACATTAAAGATGTGGTGGGGACATCTCCAGAAAAGACCCTAAATTACCCAATGTATGCTTCTGGGTTGCACTTGCTCACACCGCTTGCCATCTATCGTCCCCACAACAGTGGAGTTACTATCTTTAAGAGCATATCTGAGAAAATTGATCACATCCTGTCTGCTCATCCTTCAGCTGACATTCACATCTGTGGAGACTTCAATGTTCAAAATGTAGAATGGTTAGTCCACTCAAACAAGACAGATGATGATGGAAAATTCTGTCACGATTTCTCCATTACTTATAACCTAACTCAGATTGTTCAGACCCACCCGTGTGCCTGACTCTGACAGTCAGTATGCAAGTCTCCTAGACTTTTTTCTCACAACTTGCCCTGAGCTATGTTCATGTTCCATTCTATCTCCACTGGGATTTTCCAACCATTCGGTTGAATCAGTTAAAATAAAAACAAAATGTAATAAGTCTTCAGACATACTTCTCCATTGTACAGTATATTGATACTCTATGGCTGACCGAGATAGCTTCCGTACATTTATATTAAATCTACCTCTGCGTTCCATGTTTAAAAAGAATGTATCCTCTATAGTATCAGACCTGACAGAATGATTAATTGTAGGTATAGACCACTTCATACCCTCCAAAAAATTCCAGCAAAAATCTAACGGCCAACCGTGGATCTCTCCAGAATGTGTTGCGCATAGAAATCATTTTTTCCATTGCTTCCAACGTAATAGATATACAGACTAAAGCCGCCTTCAGAATTGCCAGCAACCATTGTAATAGAGTAATGAAGGACGCAAGAGAGTTGTATGCTCAGTCTGTTAAGTCCAAAGTCACTGAGCAGCAGCTTTGTTCCCACCAGTTTTGGCAAATTAGTAAACGGTCCTGAACAGAAGCGTGTGCTCTATCCTAACTATTATCAATGGACTTGAGGTAATCTCATCAGCATCAGACAAAATTAAACTTTTGCCAAAAACTTTGCAGCTAATTCTTCCCTATTTGATCAAGCCCCCCCCCCCCTGTACATATTTCCTCTTGTATCAGAAAACATGTTATGCGACATACAAATATCTGTGCGTGATGTTGCCAAGCTAATCAAAAACCTTGATTCCAGTAAAATAACTGGCTCTGATGGCATTCCAATTATAGTGCTGAAAAAGCTTCAACCAGAACTAGCTCCCATACTTACAAGTTTAAGTGTTGTCTTAAGGAGAATTGCTTCCCGTCACCCTGGAAAATCTCATCACTATGCCCTGTATTTAAGAATTCAGGTAATCGTTCATCTCCCTCTCAGTACAGACCCATATGTCTCCTGTGTGTCATGAGTAAGTTGCTGGAATCTGTTAAATAGAGAAGTAGTCAACCATCTCAGTAAAAATAACCTTCTTAGTGACATGCAATATGGTTTCCGTTCTGCTAGATCTACACCAAATGTGCTAACAGTTATATCTCATAGGGTTAGCGAATCTCTCGATGGAGGCTTCCTTTCTAGGGCTATTGCTCTGGACATATCAAAGGCCTTTGATAGGGTATGGCATAAAGGTCTACTCCACAAGATTTCCAGCTCATTAACCCTTATCCAAGGAAAAAAAAAAGCTTTTTAAAAAATCAATTAAAAATAGAAAATCAGCAAAGAGGATAAATCAGTTTAAATTGAAGAATATAATAGGAGTTCTCTACCTTAAATTTGTAAACATAAAATTAAAAATCAAAATGATTTCACCTTGTTCTGTTTGGCCTTTTGGCTTAAATCAAAGTGTAGTATCTGTCTGATTTTTATTTTTGTCCTAATCCAGTGTGCCTCCCTTTGAGAAGTAGGAGTTAGTTTTCATTGAAAATTTAATTGTGTCGATTAGTTTGTCCGAGCTTTAAATTGTGTCGATTAGTTTGTCCGAGCTTTAAATTGTGTCGATTAGTTTGTCCAAGCTTTAAAATAGAATAAAATATGCATTCATATGATTTAATATCTAAAATAAAAAATTTTAGAGAATTTTTCTAAAGTTGAAATTACAAAATTGAACTTAATAAAATTTAGGAAAACATAAAATCTGTCTATTTATTTATTTATTTATTTATTAGTGGACTGTTATCCTCATCTTCGTGGTTGTTGTTTCACAATGTTTTGGCCAACTATTTCTCCGGCCTTTGTCAGGTGGTCAACTGTGACAGGAAAGGAATGCTAAGTCTCTTAACATTGCAATTAACCACCTGACGAAGACCAGAGGAATAGTTGGCCAAAACGTTGTGAAGCAACTATAAAGATGAAGATAAAAGTCTGCAAATAAGCAAATTACTCATCTCAAAGGATTCCAATAATAAAACCTATACTTTACATATTTTAACAGTTCAAATTTACTGTAAAAAGATTTCACTTTTTCAAATTTAAATGAAAATTTTAACATATAGAAAAATTTTGTTAATTTGAACATTGTAACAGATTTTATTTTTAATTTTGTATATTGATATTTGATGTGATATCTAGACAAGTTATATCATTAATAAATATAAAAATTTATTTGAATTGGAATTTGCATTTGAAAAATAAATTATTCATAGTTTTGCACTCACTCTCATATTTTGTGGTAATTGAGGTTATTTTTGATTTGAGTCTAGCATTTAATTTTTAATTAAATGAGATTTGATATTGGTTTAAATAATTAGCATTAATGTTTTTTTTTTAATGTTAAAATTTTTCTTTGTACAGATGTTTATTGAAGTACAGCATGAAAACGACATCTTCGTTTGTGAAGAAAAAACATGAAGTTTTGTTTGCGGAAGTAAGTTTGATTTGTTTGATTATAAATTTTGCAGTTTGATTAGCTGTTATTCTTAAATATATTTTTACTTTTTCTACCAAATTGGATTTCAAGAGTTCAAATTATAACCCTTTTCTGAGGTTCAGTGTCCACTTTGGAGTCTCTGTATTTTTACAAGATGTGTTTGTGTATATTATTATGGAATGCTGTTGTGCATATTACAGGGATGCAGCTGCATGTGTTATTACAGGATCTTTGATATGTTTACAATTTAGTTAATATTCAAAGAAAAATAACGATTGTTTCAAAATATTCATATTTCTTATAATTCTTATTTAGTTGTTTGAGATTTACAAAGATTTTATTTATTTTTTATTTTTTTTATTTATTTATTTTTTTCAAACTTAGGTTGAATCTGAAATTGATCTTTTGAATCCTGAGGATTCTCTTGTTACCAAAATTACTGAGGTTTGTATTTTATTTTTTGTTTTAGAATCTTCAAACTGATCCGAATTCATTCTGAATATTATGACACGTCCTATAAAGTTTGAAAATTGTCAAGGTAGAATCAACAATACATAAGATGAAAAACTGACACTGACTGTTGACGACCTACATTTTAAAATTAGGTTTATATTGTACATGTACGCTATCACTCTTGTTGAGCACTTACCTTTTAAAAATGTAGTGAAACTGAGATACAAGATTACTTGCCCATAGCCTCTGGTGAAAATGTCCATCCTTGTGAGATGAAATGGCACTGTGTTGTGTCTGTGGTAATATAGAAACCGTATTAACCTGGAAATGTTTTGATAAGTTCAGACAGTTCAGTAATTCCTGTCGCCAACTGTGCAAGCAAGTCATTTCACTGATTGTACTCGCATCGTGCGAACGTAATATAACACGTGAAATTTCTACATCAATACAATTATGTTTTCAGTTTAAAACCAAGTTCACCTAATTTTTTACACATAAAAAAATGCTAAAATTTTTCTCAAAGATTAACTTTTTTTTTTATGTAAAAATTTTTTATTTTTCATGTCTACAAAACAAAGATATGTGCAAAAAATAACTTAAGAAAATAAATAAAAAATAACTTTATAATAGGACTCAGAAAAATAAACTTTTGAAAAAAATTTAAATATATATGATAGGTTAAAGTAATTTTCTTAAAGCATTATTAAATGTGTTATATAAGAAGAAATGTAAGTATATAACTCAGAACAATGCAAAGGTGTATATACTATATAACGGTGAAAAAAAAAAACTTTAATTTAAATTGTTAAATAGAAAATTAGGATTATCAGCTGTTACCCATGTAATCTTTCATAGATTTTATATATATATACATATATATAATGTATAATCTTAAACTTTAAAATTTGCAATTTTTGTTCCTTGTTAGACAAACAAAATTTTTGTTTTCTATTCTCATAAACACTTTGTGCACAATCATTAAAAAAAACTTAATTAAAAAAGGAAGTTTCTAATAATTTGATAACGATTTAAAAAAAAAAAAAATCTCACATTGTTTTTATTTTAGTTTATAACGCAGGATCTTGGGACACAGACGGAACTACAGGATACAGACGGAGAAACAATGGAAGAGGTAAACATATTTCCTGCTTAGCTTAACAAACCATTCAATGAAATGCACAGTTCAATGAAGTTAATAAATGTAGACAAATGTGTTCAGTGATTGTATAAAATTATATAAAAAAAATAAGGCGCAAGTTTATATTCCTCTCCTCCTCCATGAAAAGACAAAAGTACCAAAAATAAAAGAAAAATTGTTATGGTATACCTACCCATAATGGAAAGAAAATATACACCAAAAATGACATAAATTAAGTAGTTTTATTTTTAAAAAAAAAATAAAATAAAATTTTATGGCTAAACCGTCGACAATCTCTTGATGCCATTTTTACAAGACAAGGGAGATAATTCTAAAAACTTTTGCAATATTTTAAAAAGCCGGTGACATGGAAAAAGGGGGGAGGGAAGAAAAAACTCAAATTTGCTTAAAAATTGTTTTCTTTATAAAAATAAAACTACTTGATCAATTTGTGATTTTTGGAATATGACGTTTTTGTCACAATTACCTACATCGTAATTATTTTTCTCTGTTTTTGTTTTTTCATTGTGGAGGAGTTTATGGACCAGAACTCAAAAAAAAAAACAGACACTTTTTTTTTTTTTTTTTTTTTTTTTTTTTGTGAAATTCAAAGTAATCGAATTTTGGTCAAGGGAAATTATCCATGTTTGATTTTATTCTATATTAATAAGCGACACCTGTGTCTGTGTTTCGGAACTACTTGTGGTCTATTTAGATGTACAAACTTGTACTTTGGTATAAATAATTTATCTAGCCATACTCGTTCTTGGCACAATGAAATTAAATCATAAACACGTGTAATGCTTTAAAATGTGACTTTTTGAGTTTGAAAAATGCATGATGCGGTCACAAAACTTTACTGATTTCTTCTGCCTGCTGTCTCTTCTTGCTAGTTTGGCTGACTTCTCAACTGGTGTTTGCTATCACTTTTTAACTCGACTCACTTCTTGATTTGGTGTCCTCGCTGTACCTAGCTGTTGTCTTGACAGTTGAATGATGGTGGATATTATGAGAGGATTCAAAATCTCCATGTATCAACATTCAAAACAACCCAGAAGATAGCAGTTCTTCTCCCTTTATCAGAAACATCACTTGTAGATTATGAGGATTAAAGGACAATTTACAATAACTTGTATCAACTCTGATCCATTAAACAAGGGAAGTAACTCCTGTATTAAGTTTATTGGAATCTTTTTTTATATCGACATTCGAAAGTCGGCAAGGATACATTTTCACTTGCATCTTTATAAAGAGAGAATTTGAATGTCAACTTAGACACTGTTCTCAAGTTTCTAATGTCTCTCTGTACATGTGGTTTGTCAGGACAACCTGGCATGGGAATACTTCACCCTACGAATAAACCTTGATTAAATATTCAAAATCGTATATTATTCTAAGCCCAAATCAAATCCCCTCAATATGCCAAACCTATTATGGATTATGTGAGGATTGGTGCACCTTCTCTAAGTGTTGTTGCCTATGGTAACAATATTTAACTAGATATTCCACTAGACTAAATAAATTCTTGTCCTGCATTTGAGAGATAAGAAAAGGGTAATAAAATATCTTTTATATGCATTTCATATAGAGATCAAGTGTTATCACCAAGGAGAGGGCCTTGTATTTTTGAGAATTTTGCCTAAAAAAAAAAATGAAAGGAGCGAAAGAAATGGTAGTTTGTGAATAAGAAAGAAATGCGAGAAGTTTTAGGCAAAGTGACATGCGAGGCATATTATGTAGCAGGATTCAACCGTTTTACTATTGACCATTGCTGGACATGCTGGTGTGTCTTGCGGTGAGTTATGTTGATTATTATAAAGAATTCATTTGTCCGTGACAATCTGATCAAGAAATGCGTCCTTTTCCTTCCATTAAAAAGTATGGATGACACCTTAAACTGATTATTTCTTTGAATTTTGTTAAGTTCATGTGATGAGACCATTTTTTAAAATTTAATTTAGTTGCTTGAGATGCTCCAAAACTGTCAGATGATTTATGCTTAAATTTTCAGCAAGTTTACGAAAAACATTTATGCATCGATCTACTTTGACTAATGTCTTCAATTTGTCAATTTGTGATGCTATTGATTCCTCCTCCCCAAAGTGTTAGGAAGTAAAAAAAAAAAAAAAAAAAAAAAAAATTAAAAAAATAAGGAAGTAGGTTTATCAGCAGAACAATGGAGAGAAAATTGTTCACCAAGGTACACAAAGGAAACTTAAATAGGATTGTTAATCAAGGTGTGGTAGGTGACTAAGACAAAAGATCGGACGTGCACGTCAATATATTTTAGAGTTTACGAGGTTTTAGGCAATAAGTTTTATGATGATTTGCAACAGTCTTGAGTTTGAGACAGGGGAGGACAGTTTCCAATTAGGGACAATCAAAAGCAGGTTGTGGCTTGGGAAATGAATTGCTCAACCAATTGATGAATAAACCTCGACAGTAGATGTAGATGCAGACCTTAGTGTCCAGAGTGTTGATGATGACATGTGCACACCCAGAATATAACTGATATTTGCAGAATATGTTGAAGTTTTTTTGTTTTGTTTTTTTCTCTTCTCTTGAGTTTGTATTTTATTCTTTATATTTGTAAGACACTGTGCTCACCTGCTTAGTAGTTGCCAGTGTGAGAGATGATGACACGGCCAGAATAGAAAATGAAAGCGAAGTCCACAGAACACAATGTTAAGATTGGTGATGGTTGTTGAATGAAAAGTGTCACAAACTGCAAATGAGCATTTTCAAATGTTCCTCATAAAACTTTAAAACACTGAACAATTTTATTTGACTCGCTGCAAAGGGTGACTGTTTTAATTCCGTGTTTCCTATATTTTTGTTTGGAGATATCTAAAAAAAAAAAAAAAAAAAAAAATCATAGAAATGTGGAATGATCTCCAGTTAAACCCATCGATTAAATACCGGATTCAGTTGAAAATTTCATCTGAAGAAGGCCAAAGAGTACAACGGTTGGAATATTGTGTACATAACAATCAAGATGAAGTCTGTAAATAATGGCGATATTTTATCTTGAAAAAAATTATTGGTAATAATTGTGGAAATTAGAATATAAATTTATTTCAAGCATATCTTAAGACTCTACGTTTATTCATGATAATGAATTTTGATGATGAGAACAAAAATGAAAGAGCAGGTGATTAAGGAAAAAGAACTTCCATTAAAATGAAGGAATTGAGAATTAAAAATAAAATAAATTAGAAGAAAAACAAATCGGCAGAATTTTAGAATAGTCTTCATTGTTTTAGTGATTTATATTAAAAAAGAAAATCATTATTTGGATTATTCGGACTACTGTTCATAACTTGTGTTATTCTCACACTTCGGCTAATGTAACGCTCAGTGTATCTTTAGGTGCATCGTGTTGAGCTTAGGAATCTTTCTGTTGAACAATGAATTCTGTACAGAATTTCAAACAAAACCCTTTATTTAATGCACAGAACTAGCTTGTTCTCATCCCATCAACCATGAGAAGGCTTAGATATTTCCTAATTGTATTCTTAGTATTGGCCATAATGAGAGTATCACTTACTACTGCATCATACCAAGTACTTTATCCATTATGCCACGGGTTCTTGTGAAGAAGACAATTGCAAATTGCTTAAAACTTCTACTAGGTCATGGCTGATAGAACGCTCAAGATGAGAACAGTAGTCCAAATAATCCAAATAATCAATCCTCATCTCAAAAATTTTTTTTTAATAAAAAAAATTGCAGATTATTGTTGATTACATGTTTTTAAACAAAAAAAAATATGAACCAATAAAGTTAGCATTTTGCAATTCTGTTTTCATGATAAAAATTTTGCAATTCTGTTTTCATGATAAAAATTTAAACAAAAAAAATATGAACCAATAAAGTTAGCATTTTGCAATTCTGTTTTCATGATAAAAATTTTGCAATTCTGTTTTCATGATAAAAATTTAAACAAAAAAAATATGAACCAATAAAGTTAGCATTTTGCAATTCTGTTTTCATGATAAAAATTTTGCAATTCTGTTTTCATGATAAAAATTTTGCAATTCTGTTTTCATGATAAAAATTTTGCCATTCTGTTTTCATGATAAAAATTTTGCAATTCTGTTTTCATGATAAAAATTTAAACAAAAAAAATATGAACCAATAAAGTTAGCATTTTGCAATTCTGTTTTCATGATAAAAATTTTGCAATTCTGTTTTCATGATAAAAATTTAAACAAAAAAAATATGAACCAATAAAGTTAGCATTTTGCAATTCTGTTTTCATGATAAAAATTTTGCAATTCTGTTTTCATGATAAAAATTTAAACAAAAAAAATATGAACCAATAAAGTTAGCATTTTGCAATTCTGTTTTCATGATAAAAATTTTGCAATTCTGTTTTCATGATAAAAATTTTGCAATTCTGTTTTCATGATAAAAATTTTGCCATTCTGTTTTCATGATAAAAATTTTGCAATTCTGTTTTCATGATAAAAATTTAAACAAAAAAAATATGAACCAATAAAGTTAGCATTTTGCAATTCTGTTTTCATGATAAAAATTTTGCAATTCTGTTTTCATGATAAAAATTTAAACAAAAAAAATATGAACCAATAAAGTTAGCATTTTGCAATTCTGTTTTCATGATAAAAATTTTGCAATTCTGTTTTCATGATAAAAATTTAAACAAAAAAAATATGAACCAATAAAGTTAGCATTTTGCAATTCTGTTTTCATGATAAAAATTTTGCAATTCTGTTTTCATGATAAAAATTTTGCAATTCTGTTTTCATGATAAAAATTTTGCCATTCTGTTTTCATGATAAAAATTTTGCAATTCTGTTTTCATGATAAAATTTTGCAATTCTGTTTTCATGATAAAAATTCACTTATTCTTGAGTGTCGTCATTCTTGAAATCAAAAAATTTAGTTTAAAGCAGAAAAGAATGGCAACAAAAATCTGGTCAGAAACTTTTCCAAGCAAAGATTTAATTTAGTTACCATCAGTAGAAACGTAGTCTTTTCATTTGGATACAGAAAGTAACCCTGAAGAATTCAACAAGATTCAATTGTTTTATAAAGTTGCTTTGGCATTTAATTGGTTTATTCTTATCACATATGGTAATAATTAGAATCCTTCAAATTTATGGCGGCACACCCTTACATAGTGTGAAAAATATTGCAGCACTTACTTTACATGTCAGTGCAATTGAAATCCTTAATTTCTACATAAAATGCAGCTGAAACAACTTTCCAAATTCTAGAGAATTTTTTTACATTGAGCATTTAATAGCAAAATGAATTCTTCAGTGCATGGAAAAAATAAAACAATCCCAACAGATGCTCGGAAGCTTGAACCAAAATCTAAAAATGAATATTTCCAATTAGATCTGATGCTTACTTTATGGCTTGAGTAGATTTTGTCCATGCCAAATCAGTCTGATATGGTCGGACCCATTTTTGAGTAAATGATGACTTTTCATTTGTCAGGCTGAGATAAGGTTCAGTTTTAGAAAATTTCCCCTCCTAGGCTCCATTTTCTCTCTTTAAGAATGGGTTAGTTCTTAATTGATCACTTAAAGTACCTCTACTGGGAAATGCCGATGGGGCTGCTTAGACATTTTTTGACCACCAGAATAAACACCCCTATTGTGCAATGACTTTTAAATCCTCATCTTCAGACTTTGTATCTCATCTTTTAGAGGAGGGGGGGGTAACTATACGATGGTCAATATTGATAGTGTGCAAATAAGAGACGCCTTTTTTTTTTTTTTTTTTTTACAAAATTTTTACTTTTGTTTTTTGTTTTTTTTATTTTAGACAGAACCCAAAACTCAAGGAGAAGATGAAAAAGATTTTGAATTTCTTTGGTTTTCTTGGAATAAAACAAGAAAACATGTCCACAAGACAAAAACGTCCAATTTATCTGATGTTATTAAATAAAGTTTGAATTTTTAAAAATTGAATTTTCCATTTGTTTTTAACAATGTTTTACAAGAGGCGTTCAATAAGTAACACCCCTGACTCGCTTCTCAAAGAAGTAGAACAATGAAACTTGGCACAATTATTGGTTTTTCTCAACATAGGAACCACTTAGAGTTACCGTATATACTTGTGGATAAGTTAAGTTTCTGGGAGATGATTTTAAGGTTATTTTTTGGGGGTCGATTTATACATTGGTAATGTTTTTGGAAACGTTGTTAAAGAGTGACTTGGCGCTCGAGCATAACATAGAAAACAGCATTTTTGTTTGTGTACTTGGTATATACCAGTAATCTTAGTAATTAATCGCACTCCTTCCGAACCCCACTGCAGTGTGTTTGCGCGGTTTTCAGTGGGAGGCTTAATAATAATTGGAATAGCTCTCACAATGTTCACTCTCTAAACATGGCTATAGGCCTAAGTTCGATATGTATTCAGTGATGGTGTTTTTCTTTCTTTTTTTTTCAGTAGGTTAGGAAATATAGTGTCTCTGATATGTTGTTCTCCCCTAAGTTCAACAAGTTTTAACAATTTAATGACAACTATTTAATGAAACCATTTAATGGCACTTAACACGTGTTCACATTATTACGGTATATTATGGCTCGTGAAATGTATGCGTTTACGTTATTATGGTACGTGACATGAATTACGTCTAAAAACAATAACTGCGCCTGGAATCTATAGCATGTCATTGATCAGAATGTCTGATTAGCAACATTTGCGTTTGTTGCATGTAAGTGTGCAGCAGGTTGGTTACGCTTGCATAAATGTATGTATTATTGCTCACGGATGTCGAAAAACAATTTATAATGTCTTACAAAAAAACACCAAAAAGGAAATTATCCATGCAAAAAAGAGCCGCGAGACCGACAATTTAACTTGTGTAGAATCCACAGTTGACTTATAAACTGGTAATACTTACAATGACACAATTTTTGGTTTTAAAATGCACATTGACTTATACACAAGATGCATTCAAGAAGATGGCAGGTCTCACTAATGACAACAAATGTAGATTCTGCCACACGGAATTGGAAAGTGTGAGTCATCTAGTATCAAGTTGCAAGGTTCTTTTAGGGGATGGCTACTACACAATGAGACATGGAGTATGTAAGTACATACATGGGACGATCTGTAAAAAACTAAACATCTAATGTAGCAGCAAATCCTGGGAACATCAACCTGAAAGAACAGTTGAAAATGACCTTATATACCATACATTACGATTATGTAATCCCTACAGCCACCTACCTTGAAAATGCTGCTGTGAAACCTGACATAGTTATATGGAATAAGTTAGAGAGAGTTTCAACCTTAGTTGAAGTGAGTTTTCTTAATGATGGAGGTCTGAACACAGTTGAAAGGGAGAAACAGACCAAATATTAAGGTCTCATGTATGATATAAAAAGAAATTGGAATCTTATGAAGATATCAATCATACCAGTTATTACAGGTGCCACAGGGCTTATGAAGAAGAACCTGAAGTCCTACCTAACTAATATTCCTGGTGAACCAAGTGCAAAAGAGATCTTGACAATTGCACTTAAGGGAACAGCGAGGATATTAAAAATAGCTCTCGGTTGGTTTCAATAAAAAGCAGCGCAATGTTGGCTGCCCCATACCCAGCGTTACAATCTTCAAAGGAAGAAAATTAAAAAAAAAAAAAAAAAAAAACTTATACACAAGTATATACGGTAATCGTTTCTTCCATTGTTTAATGCAGCTCTGATGACCGTTTTGTAGAATACCCCAGGTTGGTCTTTCAACCCTGATGTGATTTCGGAAATCAAGGTTGCGTTATCTGGGGAATGCTTTCCTTTCAAAAAACAACTTCATGTAATTTGTCATATAACTCATAGAGATATAAATCATTGCACTTGCAAAATTTTAGCTAGTTCGGACAAATGGAAGTGGGTCAGGCATTAATTATTGAATGCCCCTTGTATCTTTATCATATTTTCTAGTTTATAATATAAGTGCCAAGGTTTCTGGAGTTTAAAAAGTAAATAAATAACTAAAAATTTTGTGACAGTCTTATTTGATGTAACAAAAATGTTGATGGAAAGAAATTATGATATTGATTTGATACTCAAACAATTGTGGATGTAATCTATATATCTATAAAAGTGAAGATGTGTGTGTGTGTGTGTGTGTGTACATTTCCCTACTAAACTACTCTGTCAATTTTCAGTCTACAGACATAATTTGACATAAGGGGTATTGAGATTTGGGAAAATCTTCTTAATCGGCTTTTGGCTAGAAATTTGGCTGTTAAGGGGTTCAAGAATTTGACCTTTGAAAACTACCAAACTCCTCCACTAACTTTGGGTCTAAACACTTGAAATTTTAGATGTAGGTAACTTGGACATGGATCAAATTTCTTAATTTGTTTTGAGCCCAAAGCAAATATTAAGGGGTCAAAACTGGGGTCAAAGTTTTAAAAAAATTAATCTCTGCGGTCTCTACCAAATTACTCGGCCAATTTTTTATCTAAACATTTGAAATCTTACATAAAGTGTATTTAGATATAGGGCAAGCTTTTTAATCGGTTTTTGGCCGAAAATTTGGCTGTCAAAGTTCAAAAGATTTAACCTTTACAGTCTCTAGCAAACTATTCATCCAATTTTGGGTCTAAACACTTGAAATTTTGCATAAAGGGTATTCAGACATGCAGCAAGCATTTTAATTAGTTTTTGGGTGAAAATTTGGCTGGCAAGAGGTCAAAGTTGAAAGAGTTGACCTTTGCAGACTCTACCAAACTCCTCCACCAATTTAAGGTCTAAACACTTGAAATTTTAGATGTAGATTACCTGGTCATGAGTCAGTTTTTAATAAATAAATATATATATATATATATATATATATATATGCATATAAAATTATGAACAGTGCATAGGGCTCGAGCAAAGCCAGGCTGAACTGCTAGTGAATTGATAAAGAAGAAATCGTTTTCTTCCATGATAATTGGGGTTGACACACCAGCTGAAAAAGTTGACATCTTGGATTATAAAGATATCTCCAAAAAATATCAGAAATGGCGCCTTTTGGCAATTTGATAAGTCTCATCATAATCCCACCCTTGTTAAGAAAAACAATTAACCTAATTCCTTTGAGGTGGTTGAATTTTTTTGTGGGTCACCCGAAATATAGGCCAGATATTATTAGTTTCTTAGGATAAGAAAAACAAGATAGTGGATACGAGTTCAAGTGCCTATTAATTGTTGTTTGGGCCTTAAGATAGAAGGAAATTAATTTATCCCCAAAAGGTAATCAATATATTTATTTTTTTACTTATACAAAATGCCATTTGGGAAAACCCCCTTGATTATGCAAATGAATCTAAGAGGAGGTGGGACCGTCCCACATGATTGATGGTGAAAGGTAGACCTAATGAAGGGTGAAGGTAATGGGACCGTCTTGTTGAGAGTAACAGATATAGATTTGAGGAAGAAAAGGAAAAATTTTTTCAGAGTTTAATAATTTCAAAAAACTGAGATTGGTTTACTAAGAATTTGGAAATGAAATTCTGTGGATCAGGAGGCGTGGTCAAGCTATGGCCACCGAGATATAGAAGGCCTGTTAACTGAAAAATGTCTGCAGGCAATGTAGGTAAGATTTGTCAAACTGTTACTGTCAATACTATATGACAACATTTTTAAAAAAGAGCATTAAAACATGTTGAAAAGAAAGGAACCCAATTCCATTAATAATGAAACTGAATTTTATTCAATATAAAATATAAATATCATCTATGTAAAATTACGTAGTTTTAAAGCAATATACAATCTAATACTGATAAAACTGAATTATGAATTTACGGAACAAACAATTAAAGAAATATAAACGATTCTTGGCCTTTGAGACAAGATCACAGTGTAGTAGTATCTGTTCTGATGCTACAATTTACCTTTTCTGTCCTCGGCCGTTGGAGGAGAAATCTTTCATGACTGAGATAATTTTTATTTTTGTTCCTATCCAGAGTGCCCCTTATTGGGGAGCTGGATTTTCCCCACAAGATTATATGCTGAAATATTTAAATAACTATTACTTTTAATACAGAAATTATATTTAAAGTTTTGGTTTTCTGTTCTTCAATGATCATTTTTTTTTCTCATGTTTTTCATCAAAATGTGTAGCATATTTTCATCAGTTACATGGTTAGGAATCCTATACTCCGCTATAGTCTTCATTTTCATATAATTGCAGAATGCATGAATACGGAAATGAAGTTCACATAACTACTAAAAGACAATCATACCATAATGTGAACATTGATTAAAAACTAAGAAAATATAGTAAACATCTACGATATTAAATCAGGGTGGTGGTGAATTTGGGAGGGGACATTATTATTATCATTATTATTATTATTATTATTTCACTCACTGGGAGTTGTCTCACAGGCCATCATCAGTGATCGATCACTGGCAGTAACCTGTGGTATTCACTGGAGACCGAGTGACAACAAGTCTCCCCAGATTTTGAATGTTCTCTACCTCTTAATCACTTGTGCAGATGATTGCACGTTATCGCAACACCCGTTGGCCATTGATTTCTCGTTGGCATTAGCCATTGATGTTTCCTGGGGTTTGGATGACATAAAGCAAGCACAGGGATCCAATACTGCAGTGATGTGACAGGGGTTAGTGCTTGGCAAACAATGCAGGACTTGTTAGGTAGGAGACTTGTTTTGGTATTCTGTACGAGGGAGAAACACTAATGGTTGGTGCACTGGCCTATATGACAGCAACGATACTCCATGCATGAGTGAATGGTGGATTTATAGAGAGGTGCTTGATTATGAACCTTTCCTAGCACAAGTATTGCAACTAGTATAGAAATATAAGCTCTTGTCCAGAATCATCCTTATATTAAAAACAAAAATAAATAAAAAAAACATACTCATAATGAAACAGAAATATCACATTCCAAAAATCACATAAATTTACCAAATGGATTTATTTTTAAATAAGAAAATCAAATTTTATGAGTAACAGAAAAGCGGCTCGTATGAAAACGATTAAAAAAAAAAAAAAAAATAAAATAAAGGAAGATAACTTAATAATTCAAACTGGTGAGATTTATGCTATAATACCTACAAATTCTTGAAGCAAGTGAATGAGCAAATCCAGAATAGGTCGGGTGACTGGAATCAACAGTCCGCACTTGGTCGTGATTGATGGAATCCCTTATCATATAAATAATTTGTGCCCTTGGCCAGGATCTCACATATGACTTGATATTGCTAGTGGCTTGTCAGAAGAAAGTGAACAACTGAACAGGCCACTATGACACTAGTAGCTCGGAACCCTCTGATGATGATGATGATACACTGCCTGACGATGATGATGAAAGGTCACCTGAAAATAATCTTGGGCGTAATTCTCCCATGGAGGAAATTGCTGCTCCTCCATTCCACAGGAGCACACAAAGAAACAGGCCTACACCCAGCAGCGAAGATTACAGTTGAAGTCGAGAGTTGGCAATAAGGAATTAGAATGAATATTTATTCTTTTTTAAATTCTTAGTTTCATTCAGTGCGCAAGCTGCAGAACTGGTTTTGTATCGGAAAAAGTAGTGCAAGCTTGTTTACACGTGTAATGTTGCTGTAGAAACAGAATGGTTTAAATAAAGATTTTTTATAGAAATCACTCCAGACAATGCATAAAGCCATTTGATATCATGAGCTCAAACAAATACTATTTCAAGATCAACTACTAGCCAATGATAAATGTTAGATGGAATAGATTCCGACCAGAAAACAGTAATTCTTCCCGCTTTATCAGAAACATCACTCATGAAATGTGAGGACTAAGGGACAAAAAAAAGAAATAAGGACAAAATTAAACTAATGGTCCACTTTCTACTCTCACTGATAACCAAAATAATTCAACCCTTTTTTATACACTAGTGAGATCTGTGTCCTGGTGTTGCCCAGGAAAATTGAGGAACCTAAGAAAATCCTACTCCTCCATCCTGAAATATCCTGCATTACTTTGGAGTTTTTGACAAATCTATTTTTTGTAGTTATTTAAATTTCAGCGTTTCTTATGTATGATAAACTTGCATTAAGTTTTTAATGTTTTGTTTTTTTACTAAAACATTGTTTATTGTTTAAGATTGTTGCATAATTTGAACAAAAAAAAACAACTGCTTGTTAACTTTCTAAAATCCCTCTTTCAGCTGTTGTAAGCATTATTATTGTAGTATCGTAAGACAGGAATAAACACCAAAGACAAGGTAATAATAAAAGAATCACACCTGGAGAAAGAATGATCTAGTTTTAAGAGAAATAACACACAGTGATCTGGATGACATTATTAATAAGAACATAAATTGTTGGTTGGAGTAAGTATAAAAAGTAAGAAATCAATTGGAAATAAAAAATAGTTTTGGATTATTTTGATTATTCGAACTACAATTCTCATCTTGAGTGTTATTCTCACAACGTTTTGCCTGATGTAATTTCTGACCTTCTTCAGATGTATCTTATCAAACTTGAGAATATGTATTTCGAATGGAACCTGCTCACAGGGAACCTGAGTTGGAACAGTTACATTGAAAGCAATGCCAGGATCACTGCAAACAAGGTGGGCTCTTTCTACCATGCTAGAAAACTACTAATGGCTGAAAGTATCCTGTACCTCTATAAAACCACCATTCGCCCATGTATGGAGTATTGTTGTCACATTTGGGCTGGTGCATCTTCTACTAGTCTCTCACTCCTAGACAAGGTTCAAAAGAGTCGCCAACCTGATAGGTCCTGAACTAAGCTTCAGCTTCTGTCCCATCGACGAAATGTTGCATCTCTCTGCCTGTTCTACAAGTATTTTAATGGTGAATGCTCCGACAAACTGCAAGCACTTTTACCCCCCTCGACGTAAATACCCCCGACAAATCTGACAAGCAGCTAAATCCCACCCCTTCACAGTAGAGATCCCTAGATATGAGAGCTTTCTACTTCAGTAGTTTCTTCCCCAGAACTGCTAGACTTTGGAACTCCTTTCCGGATCCCTGCTTCCCCAACTATACTGATATGCAAGTGTAATGTGAACAGACATCTTGCTACCCAACTCCCTACATAGCACCCCTGTAGCTTATGTCCCTAATGGTAGCCCCCACCTCCCCTACATCAAAGTGGCAATGTGCCTTGTTTGGGGTGAAAATGTAATCAAAAAAAAAAAAAAAATCCATGAGGGTAGTATTCTCTTGTTTCATCAGCCATGCCTAGGTGACTTAACTAATTCACAAATATATTCTTGGTATCTCCTGCACTGAGAATTAAACCTCCAAAAGAGTATCACATAGATCTGAATTTTATTTAATACTTTATCCATTATGCCACAAGTCCTTGCAGATTGCTCAAAACTTCTACACAGTCATGGCTGACAGAACAAGAGCATATTACACCCACGAATTAAAGAGTTTAAATTCTGTGCAGATTACTGAGTTCAACAAAATACTCCTGAAGAAGGTTTACATCGACCGAAACATTGTGCAAATAACACTCAAGATGAGAACAGTAGCCTGAATAATACAAATTTATCAATCCTCATCTCAAAAATTCAAAATGTATTTATTCAAATATATATTCAAAATATATTTTGTTTACTAAACTATTCCGGTCAATTAATCAAGGGGAAATCTCACTTTTCATGATACATAAGATTATTAAAATATCTTCAGTAATCTGCTGATTTCAAATATACCATTCGTCTTGCTCAAAGATCGACTATTGGTCATTGATGCATCGATAAGCTGACACAGACACACATCTTTGCATCATTCGGAATTATATATAAATAACGTAAAAGATGGATAAATAAAAAAGATATAAAAAAGAACTGCACTTGGATGTCATCAGCCAGAAGTGAAACCAAAAGCAAAATTTTTTAGACAAAAAAAAGACCATGACGACACAGATGTTATCACATTGCAAAATTATCTTTTTAAAACGAATCGACCATTTGCATATGTGCAATATACAAACAGCATCGAAACCAAAGTTTCAAACAAAAGAAAAGAAACAAACAAAACTACATTTCTACATGAAATAATTGACGATTTTTTTCTAATTTTTCTATGTGTCTGAGAGATCGTTCTTTCTAATGATACCATGTTCATGACACTTTTATGCAGATTGCAAAAGTTTTTAGCAGACATACAAACATGCACACACACACACACAGATGGCTGAGATTTATATAATAGATTATCCTGATTATCTTGGCTTGGATCCATTATGTTCAATTTTGTTATTCAGTTACTTTTCTTGTTAGGATCAGCAGTGTTACAAACTTTGCTTTAGCTTATAAAGAAAAGAATTTAAAAAAAAGTTTATAAAGAAAAGAATTAAAAAAAAGTTAGGAACGATAATTCTTACTAAAAGCTGATTTTTTTCTTTTTAGGTGTTTATTTAAGAATGCCTCCATGTTACCAAACTGCCTAACCTGATAAATTACATTAGAACCCCGGGATATGGCATTAAAAATTAATAACAAAATACAGTACAGTGTATAATACACATTTATATAATCAAATAACATTATAAACAACACCATAAGCCGGGGCAAATACCATAATCAGGGGCCGGAAAAACATTGTATTTCCACGTTGTAACCTGACAAAAACGTATCCTAGGGTCACCGTATCCTGGGGTTCTACTGTATTCTGTTTCATAAATTGTAGCAAAGTATGTAAGTTTATTGCTGATAACATATAAAAATAAAGTGGCTAGTCAGAATCAAAGTGCGATTTTTCAGCATAAATGCTATTCAGATTCAACTAAAACCCAGTCGACATAATTTTATATATTAGAATGGAAGAAAATGCTTCATGATCGCATTTTTAATCACAAAATTTTTCATTTGTGGATTTTACTAGAGCTCTGGATTAATACATAATAAAGATCATGACTTTTAGTGATCGTAGGTGGAGCACAATGATAGGCGCTTGTGAAGGAGCTAGAGCTCTCCACATTTAAAGGCCTTGTGCTTGACTTTCTCTGTACTCACTGGGAGATGAGTAAAATCAACAAGGTGTTATTGGATTAGCAAGGATGTGGTGACAGTTTACTTCAAAATACCAGTGCCACATCAGAAAGTCAAGTTTTTTATAAAATCATTAGTCATGTCAAAGCAATCGGGGCTGACGTGTGGATTGGATATGACGAAGATCAAATTAACTTAGCTAACAATAGGATCAGTTGATCTAATAATATGTCACTTTTTCTGTCTTGTTGATATGTATTTATGTTTCTCTCTTCCTCGTTTTTGTCACTACAGGTGGAGAAGATTTGCAGTTGTAGTTTAATTTTCAAATGAGACACAAGTGCTAGAGACAGCTTTGCCAACATTTGAGTAATTAATTATGTTTCTGTGGAAGCCGAAATTACATTAATTATATATTTTTTAAATATAAAAATATGGATTGGTCACTCCTTTTAGTTACATGTTTAATTTCAGCTGATGGTCCCAACCATTTTTTTTTTTTATTATTCAATTTTCACCCCAAACAAGGCACAGTGCCACTTTGAAGCAGGGGGCTACTATTAGGGAATTAATTAGCGGGGTCATTATGAAGGGAGAAGAGTAGAAAGATGTTTGTTAACATTACACTTGAACTTCTGCATATCATTGCAGTTGGGAAAGCAGAATCCCGGAAGGGAGTTCCAAAGACCCGCAGTTCTGGGGAAGAAACTATTGGAGTAAAAGGCTTTCTTGCACCTAGGGATCTCTATTGTAAAGGGATGAGACTTAGTAGCTTGTCGGGTTTGTCGGGGGTAGTTACGTCGGGGAGGTACAAGTGTTTGCAGTTCGTCAGCATTCACCATTAAAGTATTTGTAGAACAGGCAGAGGGATGCAACATCTCGTCGATGGGACAGAGTTTGAAGCCTAGATGACAGTTCAGGACCTATCAGGTTGGCGACTCTTTTTTGAACCCTGTCCAGGAGCGAGAGACAAGCAGCAGATGCACCAGCCCAGATGTGACAACAGTACTCCATATATGGGCGAATGGTTGCCTTATAGAGGTATAGGATACTGGCAGGCGTAAGTAGTTTTCTAGCACGGTAGAGGGAGCCAACCTTCCTTGCAGCAGCCTTGGCAATGATCTCAATGTATCTATTCCAGTTCATATTCTCTGTAAACGTTAGGCCGAGGAGTTTAAAAGAAGTACTTTCAGGCAATGTGTTCTTGGCCATTGCTATTGGTGGTAGAGAAGGTTTCTTGTAGTTATTGAAGGAAACAAGCTTAGTCTTAGCAGCATTGAATGTGATCAACCATTTTTGTCCTCATTCCACTACGGATTGGAGGTCATCCTGTAGTGTTTCTGCCATTTCCTTGGATATGTGTTCATTTGTTTTCCCCTCATAACTTTTATAGAGAGTGGTGTCATCGGCAAATATACCAATCTCCGAAACAATATTATCAGGGAGGTTGTTTATGAATATCAGGAATAATAGAGGTCCAAGGATAGACCCCTGAGGTACTCCCACATTTATGTCATATTATTTGGATGTATGTCCGTCGAGGACAACTTTGATTTTTCTATTACTTAAGAAGGATTTAATTACATTATGAATCCTTCCAGTGATTCCATATGATCAAATTTTCCTTAGAAGACCATCATGCCATACCCTGTCAAAAGCCTTAGATATATCAAGGGCCACCGCTCTACCCTCCCCTGTTTTATCCAATGAACGGTATATACATTCAGAAACTACAGTTAAGATATCTGCTGTTGAACGGGCTTGCCTGAATCCATATTGTTTGTCAGTCAGGAGTTTAGCAGCTGTTAGGTGCTGGACTAGGGCTTGATTAACTAAGGACTCAAATATTTTGGCGAAAAGCGGGAGGAGGCTAATGGGGCGATAATTTAGTGGATCAGTTCTTTCACCAGAATTCTTGAAGACTGGTACCACAGAGGCGGTTTTCCAGCAGTCGGGAAAACAAGATTCGTTAAGGCATTTATTGTAAAGTTTGGACAGAACTGGAGCAACCTCGGCAGAGCATTTTTTTAATAGCACAGCCGGGATGAGATTTGGTCCACATGCTTTTGAGGTGTCTAGGTTTTTTATAATAGCATGTGCCTGAGAAGGGATGATTTTCAAATCGTCAAGTGTGGCGTCTATTCGCAGAGGAAAATCAGGGAGTGAGTGGTGTACAGGGTTCAGTGTGGAGTTTGAGGCAAACCGACTGGCAAGCAGATTAGCCTTGTCAGTTGCCGTGCAAGCAACCTCATGATTGTTTGTTAGTGGGGGAATAATTGACTGTCCATTATTAACTACGCTGTTGTAGATTTTCCAAAAATCCCGGCAACCTAGGTAATTAATTCTCTGGAGAGAATTAATGACATGGAAAACCTGACCAACGACTTGTCAAGCCTACAGACTGGATTAACCTCTTCATTTAAAGGACATAATAGCACTTTGAAGAAACATATCTATGGCAGGGAGACACCAAGTAACACTCCCCGATGAATGAATAGGTTACAGCAGGTATTAAATATGAAATAAAACATACAAATGAATATATAAATATAAACAATATGCATCTTACAAAAAGAAGTTTCGCCATTTTGGGTCACAATCTATATTTTAAGAAGCACTGATGTACAGATTAAATGTACTTGTTTAAAACTGATTTCATTACAATTAAGAAAAATATTTGGAATTATTTAACAAGCAGAGTGTTACTACTGTTGATCAAGGGAAAAGTCTATAGTTATGTATGCAGTATAATGATGTATGTTGAGGATATGCATTGCATGAAGAGAAAAGACACGAGAATGATATGAGGGAGATATAATGTGAGTCTTAAAGATGCGCTTAAATCTGGTTAGATTACATATTTTTTTGTCAATTTAAAAAAATAGATAATAGTCCTTGGGTTAATAATAGTGATGGGACGATTCTGATATTTTCTCGATTCTGTTCTAAATTTTTTTGTCTCTTTATACAATTACCTAAAATTGCCTTATCGTCTAAAAAAAAGTAGATTGGGGGTGGCAGGTAATCTACTTTCAAATGCACATGTGCTTTTTTTTTTTTTTTAATTTGGCACATTTAATGTTTCTTTATACAATACATAAATTTTGATAAATTTATTGTGAGATTTTCATTTATAGTATTTTTTCTATTTACTAATAGTTTTTTTTTTTTAATTCGTTTTTAATTATCTATAAATTTTTGTTTTTTAAAAAAAATACCATTTTATCATGATTCCTTGTACACCAATAGAAAATTGCATTTTAAATAAATAAAAAAAAAAATTAAAAGTAAATCAGAAATTAAGCTAAAATTTTTTAAATTTAAATACTCCAAAAAATTCCAATCTTTCTAATTGTGAGGTCCTAGATATGACAAACTATATCCAATAGTGAGGCCCCAGCTTGCAGCTTTGGGGAGTGTGGAGCTACCCCTTAATTGCCATTGCTCCCAGGTTCACTCTGATCTGGAATGGTAGTACCTGTTAGGGTCCCAACTATGGGTTAAATAGAAACCGACTTGAAAAAAACAAATATATTCTATTCAAAAAATTTTCTTAAAAATCACTGGATTCGGCATTAAATAACCTGAAAAGGGTTGATATGCTGTAGAACAAAAACAACCCAATTGTGAATAATCGTCCCAACACTAGTCAGTAGAACAGTTGAAGTAACAGGATCAGTTTGCATAGGAATACCAAAGAAAACATGATAGGAAGTAATACGGATGGATTTGAGAGAAAGAGGGATAAACAAAGGCCTGGTCAGAAATAGGATAACCAAATTCTTAAACCGTCCAACACATGGCAGCGTATAAAATGGATGTTAAACTGAATTTTCTTATGACTTTAATCTTTGAGAGTAGTTAAGTAGAAATCCAATGTATAAATTTACCCCGATGCTTGTAATGTTCCGAAGATGTCTCTGCTGTGGATAAAAGCACTAAATATTTCTAAAATTACTGGAATCAGATATTCTTATCTTTATAATTGATATTAATAAAAGGTTATCTTCTTGTTATGATATCAGGTTATTCTATCATTACCAGTAGCAGTGGTGGTGGTAGTAGTAGTAATAGTATTACCACCACCACTACTACTATAGGTAATAAAGGCAGTTCATGGGTGCAGCAACAAGAGGAATAAAGTACTTTACTAATGATGGGTGGATCTGTTTAACATTAAACATTAACTTAGCTTGGCAGCAATTCCAAGAATCATCGTAATTCTTCGCACAAGTATTTCATTCTGCATATATCGAATGGAAAAAACAAAGTTAAACAGATTTTAAAAGTTGGATCGAAATAGTGTTTAAGCTAACAAATTAAACTTTGCTTCTGACTTGCTAATTGTCATTTGGTATTGCCGTACCATGTTATTGGCAATATAATAATATCAATGCCTCCGTTCAGTCTCGAAAGACAAAGGATACCTCCTGCACATGTAATTGTGAGGCAAGGATCGTGCAATCTCCAACCATACCTCTCCTGAATTGACACCGTTTGAATCCGGTGGCAGGGAGAAGTCCAGGACGACTAGAAACAATGCCGAGATAAGCAGAGAGCACATACAGCACCTGGAAGTCCCAAATGGTCACCCATTTAGTACTGACCAGGTTCAACGTTGCTTAACTTCGGTGATCCAACAGGAACCCGTGTATCAATGTGATTATGCCGTATAATATAATAAAATACTTTGTTACAAATTAGTAAAAAAAATTTTTTTTTTTTTTTTTTTTTTTACACAGTGGTCACCACTTATCAAGGACCAGAAGCCACTCAGGGATAAGGGTTATTGCAAGTACATTACGTTAGTGTGGAGATTTGATGAAGCGTTTACTTAAGGGGGCGGTTCATTAGGAATTTGTTAACGTTGGATTTGAACACATCCAGGTTGTAGTCAGGTGGGAAGCAGGCAGACGGAACAGAGTTCCACAGGCGTGCAGTTCTAAGAAAGAACTTTGTTCATGGAATCCACGTTTTGATTTAGGCACAGATAAAGAGTGGGGGAAATTTTTCACAGTGGATTCGGCTAGGGGGTGTTTTTCGTGAAAGATTGGCGAGGGGGGACCAGAGATTGGAGTTCAGACGAGCACCTGCCATGGAAATAACGATAAAACAAGGATAGGCTCGCAACGTCTCTTCTGTGGAAGAGAGGTTGCAGGGTAGAGAAAAGGGCATCCCCCACCAAGCCACGAAGTCTATTTTGTACTCTGTCAAGGCAGGATAGGCTGTTTTTAGCAGCTCCTGCCCAGATATGGCAACAGTATTCCATCCTTGGACGTACTTGGCTTTTATATAGATAGAGAATTGCATCAGTAGTGAGATATCTTCTGAAGCGGTAGAAGGATCCCACCATCTTTCCAACGACCTTGGCAACAGACTTGATGTACGTGTTCCATTTCAGATCAGGAGTGAAGGTCAAACCCAGAAGCTTGTCAAAACACGGGACCTCTCCCAGACGAGAGCCATCCATCACAATTGATGCCAGATGTGGATCAGAGCATTGATGATGTAAGGATAGGAGTTTGGTTTTAGATGCATTAAAGGAAACCAGCCACGTCTTCCCCCACTGAACCACGCGCTCGAGATCAGAGGAGAGAGAATCAGAGAGAACTTTGTCATTTACAGCCTTTGATGTGTTGCCGTAGATTGTCGTGTCATCAGCATAGATGTCAATGAATGATTTAAGTATGTGTTTAGGGAGGTCATTGATGAAGATCAGGAAGAGAGTTGGGCCCAGGATTGACCCCTGAGGGACTCCAGCATTAATACTGCAGGCCTCTGATTTTTGTCCATCGACCACTACTCTTATGAGCCTATCGGAGAGAAATGATTTAATGATTGAGAAAACATTTCCAGTTATACCGTAGCTGGAAATCTTGTGAAGTAGACCCTTATGCCATACCTTGTCGAAGGACTTTGATATGTCAAGAGCAATTGCCCTAGAAAGGAAGCCTTTGTCAAGAGATTCACTAATCCTATGAGATATAACCGTCAGCACATCTGCGGTAGATCTTGCAGAGTGGAAACCATATTGTGTGTCACTAAGAAGGTTGTTTCTGCTGAGGTGGTTCACTATTTCTCTATTTAATATGGATTCCAGCAACTTACTCATAATACACAGGAGACTTATTGGTATGTACTAAGAGGGAGATGACTTATCACCTGAATTCTTAAATACAGGGCAAACTGATGAGGTCTTCCAGGGAGTCGGAAAGCACTTCTCCTTAAGGCAGCGTTTAAACAGTTTCGTAAGTATGGGAGCAAGTTCTGGTTGAAGCTTTTTAACACTATAATTGGTATGCCGTCAGGGCCAGTTGCTTTACTGGAATCAAGGTTCTTGATTAGCTTGGCGACCTCATGCACGGATATTTGTATGTTACCTAGCGTGTTCTGTGTCATAGGAGGAAATATGGGGAGTGGATGGCCTTCGTCGCATAGGGTAGAATTAGCTGCAAAGTTCTTTGCAAATAGTTTGGCCTTGTCTGATGCTGACGAGATGACCTCTGGTCCATTGATGATGGTTGGGATAGAACGCACACTTCTGTTCAGGATCCTATTTGCTATTTGCCAAAATTAGTGGGAACCAAGCCGCTGATCAGCTACCTTGAATTTAACAGACTGGGCATATAGCTCTCTTGCATTTTTTATTGCTCTTTTACAATGGTTGCTGGCAGTCCTGAAAGTAGCTTTAGTCTCAGTGCATCTATTACGTTGGTAGCTATAGAAAAAGTGATTTCTGTGTGCGATAGCAGCAGCACATTCTGGGGAGAATCATGGCTGGCTGTTAGGTTTTTGTTGGAATTTTTTAGATGGTATGAATTGGTCTATGCCTACAATTAACCATTCGGTCAGATCTGATACTATAGAGGACACTTCCTTTTTAAACATGGAGTGCAGAGGTAAATCAGATATGAATGTACAGAAGCTATCCCAGTCAGCCATAGAGTATCGGTATACAGTACGGTGGAGGGGTACGTCAGGGGACTTATTACATTTCGTTTTTATCTTAACTGATACAACTGAGTGGTCGGAGGATCCTAGAGGAGAATGGACGGAACATGAACATAGCTCAGGGGAAGTTGAGAGAAAAAGGTCTAGGAGGCTTGCATATTGACCGGGTGTATCGGGCACACGGGTGGGTTCGCGAACAATCTGAGTGAGGTCATAAGTAATGGCAAAATCATGACAAAACCTCTCCTCATCGTCTGTCTTATTTGAATGGGTCAGCCATTCCACGTTATGGACGTTGAAGTCACCACAGATTTGTCAGAGCACACCACAGAGGGATGTGCAGACAGTATGTGGTCTATTTTCTCAGATATACTCTTAAAGATAGTAACTCCGCAGTTGTAGGGCCGATAGCGGGCAAATATAAATGCAGTGGTGTTAGCAAGTGCAACCCTGAAGCACATATAGGGTAAGTTAGGATCTTCTCTAGAGATATCCCTGCCAGACGGGAAGCCATCTTTAATGTAGGCACATATTCCATGCCCATGGCGATCTTGGGGGTCAGATTTAGCTGTTAAATTAGATTATCCGTTAATTATGAACACATCTAGGGAAGTGGTCGGTCCTATTCCAGTTTCGCTTAGAAATAATATGTTCGGTTTCGTCTCCTCTGGAAGGTTGGAACGTAGACCCCTGATGTTGGAGAAGGAGACCTGGTAGTAGGGGTCTATGTTGGAAGATGGGGTTCTAGGTTTATTCGAGTTTTTTTTCTGGAGATATTTCATGTTGAGGTTTTAGGGTTTGTGGAAACAGGTCGGCATATTTGGTTAGAGCAGTACAGAGAGGGAAAGTAAGAGAGAAAAAGACAGGAAATTTTTTTTTTTGTAGCACACGAAAAGGTAAAGCCGTAACAATTACCCACTAGTATGGCATCGAGAGGCCCCACCAGAGACTACTGCATGGTCCAGATCCACTCACCAAATGGCAATACAGCAGTCCCAGTACTTTGCGCCTGCTGATAGGACAGCCTCCTTAGTGGTTAATCCAAGGTTCGGGTCCCTGACTATCAGGCGGATAATGTCAGCCCAGACAAAACGTTTACCTCCAGCACCCTTACTAGTGACATGGCCACAAGGACCGACATCTCAGACTACTGTTCACCAAGTACTACCGACCCTTTGTCAGAAAAATCACTTATTGAATGAGGACTGAGGGACAAAAAAGGAGAAGCGAGAGTTACTGGAGCTGCCAATAACACATCCACTGTATTAACTACTCTCCATTTAAAAAAAAAAAAAAAAAAAAAAAAAAAAAGGGAGGAAGGGAATGGGTACAAGTGACTTATTTATATCTCAGTAGTAAGTCCAGTGCTAAGTTATCAATTCAGGACACTTTTGATGATAATCCCCCCTCCCATATTACTGGGTGGAAGTTTGTCGCTATCTATCTCGAGTTTGAATAATGGAGCTTCACCTTTATAATTAAAATCCAATAATTAACTTTTATCAATTTGTAAAGTCGGCTTAATATTAATTTACATTCGAGTTTAGATAATTATTCAAGGTTTTAATTTAGGAGGTTCGTTTTCATAGGTGACTTTTTCTTTGCTAATGTCACTGTATTATATTTCGAATATAATAGAAAATAAGACTAACTATATTAGATGGTTCGATTGGCTAGCTAGGAAGCAAGCATTTTCAATATAGGCAAGCTTGCAGTAATAGTATATATTACGTATATTACTTAAATAAAGTCCTAACTTTATCTACTCTAATAGAGAAAAATAATTCCAGGCATTTTGTTTTGTTTTTTATCGCTAGTTTCCTTTGTAGCATTGGGGGGGGAGGGGTGACGAATAAGTAGATACAAATAAATACAAATACATAAATAAAACAAGAAAAACAAGTTTAAACAAGGTAATATGGAAAACATTTAGGATGAATTTTAAAAATACTTAACGTTCGTTTGCCATAATAGTCCTGTGTCTCTTTACCAACTGGCATGTTGTCGTGTCTTTCTAGAGCGTAAGAAGATTTCTATTTCCGGATAAATTGTGCACGTGTTCCTATCTATTTATAGAATAAAAGTCGTTACGTTCAGATGTGTAAATATTAAAATTACATTTTTTAAAACCAACAACTAATATAAAACATTCTTAAATAATAATCGTCAAAAAGTAAAAATAAATTCAAGTAAATTTTATATTAATATTAATTATAAAACTAATGAATTATTATAAATAAATTTTCCAAACTTTGTAATTAAAATCACTTTTAAACTTGATTAATTCCATAATAGATTTTCTTCTGTAACAGAATGTTAGCTTAGGTATCTCAAATAATAGAAGAAAACTTCCACTTTTCTCTAAATAAAAATGATAATAATAATCCGACCAAAAC
Source organism: Euprymna scolopes (assembly GCF_053919585.1). Lineage (NCBI taxonomy): Eukaryota > Metazoa > Mollusca > Cephalopoda > Sepiida > Sepiolidae > Euprymna > Euprymna scolopes. The sequence continues at coordinate 10,516,270 of NC_136487.1, read as the reverse complement.
AACATTTAAGATTTTTACGCACGTCGACATCAGCAGACAATAAAAAGTGAAAATCAAATTGATTAGATTTTGACACGTGATAATAAAAAAGTCTCAAATCTAATAGGTGCTGCACTAACAACCAAGCTCCCCCCCCCCCATCCTCTGTCCCATCGCCGCAATGTTGCATCCCTATGTCTCTTTTACAAGTACTTTAATGGAATGTGCTCTGACAAACTTTTGCCTCCTCAATGTAAATACCTCCGACTAACCTGGCAAACAGCAAAATCCCACCCCTACACTAGGGAGATTCTTAGATGCCGTAAAGCTTCCACTCTAATAGTTTCTTCCCATGAACTGCTAGACTTTGGAATTCTCTCTTTCTTTCTTGCTTCCATGGCTGTGCAGAAATTTAAATGTAATGCAAATAGATATCTTGCTGCTCAACTCCCTCATAACACTAAATTATCTCAAAAATCTTTCTAAGTATAACAATGTCCAACAACAAGAATCACCTGGTTCTGTCATGTTGACGCTTTGTACTTCCCCTGAGCGGTAAATTGTCAGTTCAAAATAATTGTCTTATTAGCATTGTAGCATTACAGATCTCTCTCTCCCCATCCTTTATATATATATATATATACTAGCGGGGAGTACCCAGCGTTGTCTGGGTGCTTGGAGGTGTAAAACAAAAAAAAGTTTTAGTAGGAAGGTAGGATTGAACCCCAAAGCCTTGACGTGAAGGTGGAAATGAAAGGGAAAAAAATCTACGCCATAACCATCTCGGCCACGAGGGGAGAGGAATTGATAAGTGTGTTAAGTTAAGGTTTATAAAGTGAAATATACAGGTGCGAGGAAGTGGCGTGATGTTTGACCTAGTTTTGCGCTGCAAGCCAATTACTGTTTCCCCCGCCCCATCATTCGCTTTTCAAACATGCGGCGATCGAAAATAACTGGTAAAAGTCGGACAAATTAAAGATAGCCACGACCCCCATTCTTAAGTCATAGTTATTATGATTTAGACATGATATAAAAATTTTTAAGAAAGAGCGAGCTGACCCAGAAGGCCGACGAAAAAAGCCTTTTACGGACATACAGAAAAAGTGCATATACATACATACATATGTTGGAGACAGGATGTAAACGGAAGGTTATGTCAAAGGTCACCGGAAATATACACGTGTCAAAGTTATGTTATGTTTGCACGTGCTCTGCTCTATGCGTGTGTGCTACTGCACACAGCTTGTTCTGTGTCTATATGTTTGATCCAGACAAAGCAAATTTGGCAGATCTAAACGGCTCACTATAATATTCCCCCCCAGATAGCTGGAAGCTAAAAGGAAAGAAAAATGGAAAAGAGCATGCAGATGTATGTGGACTAGGAGTATTGGAATGAAGAGGAAAAAGAAAAATAAATTTTAAGAGGTGTCGAAGTCTGCGTATTTGTGTAGTAGGTGTGAGTGCAGGTTCAGAGTCTGGGGAGTTTATGTCTGGTTCATTACGTGGTGTGGAAGCAGCAGGTGTAATGACAACATCTGAATCTGGTGTGATGATCGGGTCAGAGCTAGGTATGATTATTGGTTCTGAATCTGAAAAACTGGCAGAAGGAAAATTAGAATCATACGAGCTTTCCAAGAAGGCGGGTTTTACGCGATCTATGGCGATCGTGTCACGCTTACCATTGCGGTCGATGACGAAATACTTCTCCAAACGTTCTAAAACGAGGTATGGTCCATTGTAGAGTGGCTGGAGAGGTCTTCGTATCAAGTCAATGCGGACGAAGACATACTTGCATGAATGGAGATCAGGTGGGTAGTATGGTTTGGAAGTGACAGAGCGTGGTGGTGTATACATCACTCGAGACATTGCGAGTTTCAACGGTCGGCATAACCAGAGGTTGTGGCGGGTATGGACCTGTTGACTGTGAAAAATTCCCCAGGAAAGCGAAGAGTGGTTCCAAACACCATCTCTGCTGGTGTAGCGTTCAAGTCTTCTTTAATAATGGACCGGAGTCCTAGAAGAACAAGCGGTAAATGTTCACTCCAGCGATGCGGTTCGGGCTGAGCAGATAGTGCAGCTTTTAGTCGACGATGAAAGCGCTCTACCATCCCGTTAGCAGAAGGATGATAGGCGGTGGTTGCAATGTGGGAAATTCCGAAAGATTGGCAAAGTTCTCGGAAGGTGTGTGACGTAAACTGGGAACCTCTGTCAGTGGTAACAGTGTTGGGTACACCAAAGTTAGAGATCCAGTTCTCTACAAATGCACGGGCTATCACTTCTGTTGAAATATCTTGCAAAGAAATTGCTGCTGGCCAACGTGTAAAACAGTCTACCATGGTGAGCATATAGTGATGACCAGCGGAAGGTGGCAGTGGACCTACAATATCCAGGTGGACATGTGAAAAACGAGCGTCAGGTACAGAAAAGTTGCCTGGAGTGGATTTGGTATGCCGATGTACTTTTGTAGTCTGGCAAGAAATATATGCCTGAGTCCATTTGCGTATGTCGGTGTTCATGCTGGGCCAGGAAAAGCGAGCTGCGATGAGCCTGACTGTTACGTTCTTACCAGGGTGTGTGAGATCGTGGAAATGCCGGAAAATGCGCTTCCGACACGATGGAGGCAGGTAAGGTCGTGGATGTGCAACAGATCTACGCATCATGTTCTTGCTCGGTTGCGATGTAGTCGAAGTCAAGGGGCTTCTCAAGACTGTTGAGATTACAAAACCGTGAGAGTGTGTCTGCCACAATATTCATTTTACCAGGTAAATACTGTATATCAGCAGAATATTGTGTGACATAGTCCATCTGTCGTAATTCACGTGGTGTATGTTTCCCAGAAATAGATGACATAAGAGCAGATACCAGAGGTTTGTGGTCAGTGAAAATCGGGAATTGTCTCCCTTCCAGCATATAGTGGAAATGTTTTACTGCTAAGTACATGGCGAGCAGTTCTTGACCAAAAACGCTGTACTTTTGTTGGGTCGTACTTAGCTTGGCGGAAAAGAAAGACAAAGGTTGCGTTTCACTGTTCACTATCTGATTGAGAACAGCCCCAACAGCTACATCAGAAGCGTCTGTTGAAAGAAAGAGCTTAGCTGCCGGGTCAGGGTTGATGTAGGAAAGTTTAGTGTAGTTCACCAGTGCGGTCTTGGATGCATGGAAGGATGAGATAGCTTCGTCTGAGAGAGAGAGGGTCTTTTTTCGCGTGCGAAGAGAATCCGTGAGCTTGGACAAGTGATGTGAGCAGTTTGGAATTAAACAGCGGTTATAGTTTACGAGTCCAACGTAACGACGTAATTGACGCAAGGAAGTAGGCACTGGGAAATCCTGGACTGCTTGCACTTTTGAAGGCAAGGGCATAAGTCCAGATTCATCGATCCGATGTCCGAGAAAATCCAAGGAATTGACACTGAATTCGCATTTCGCAACGTTTATTTTTAGTCCATAGGATTGCAAACGTTGGAAAACTTCAGTGACGTGAGTCGTGTTCTTCCTGTGAGGATGTCGTCAATATACGTGAAGACGAAGGGCAGTCCACGAAGGACTTCATCAATAAATCGTTGAAATGCCTGGGCGGCATTAAGCAGTCCGAAGGGTAAGCGAGTGAACTCGAATAGTCCGAAGGGTATGCATATCGCCATCTTAGGAATGTCTTCTTCAGCAACAGGAATCTGATTGTATGCACGGACTAAATTGATCCGGGAGAAAACAGTTGATCCGGATAAGGAAGCTGAGAAGTCATGCAGGTGTGGAATAGGGTACCTGTCTGGAACAGTCACTGCGTTGAGAGCACGGTAGTCTCCGCAGGGTCTCCAGTCTCCTTCCGATTTCTTAGGTACCATGTGAAGTGGAGATGACCATGGGCTGCTTGAAGGCCGTATTATCTCAAGGTCCATCATGTGTTGAAATTCTGAGCGGGCTAAGGCCAACTTTTCCGGGCACAGTCGTCGAGGCTTGGCATGTACGGGAGCACCACGGGTTGTAATGTGATGCCGCACATGATGTTTAACATTCTCCGTGTGGGAAAAGGGTTGGGTGAGCCAGGAAATTGATTCAACAGATCTGCAAAAATTGCATTTGATGAGCTTGCTGTGCGGATGCTCAGTGTATCACAGGAAAGCATACCGCAGTGGACGGAAAGAGATGTCATTGTGTCAGCTAAACAACGTTTTCTTAGATCAACGGAAAGTTGAAAATGGGAAAGAAAATCAGCACCAAGAATGGGTGTTTTCACATCGGCGATGATGAATATCCATGGAAAACGACGTCAAAGACCAAAGTCCAAAGTGAGGGATGAGGTACCATAGGTTCGGATGGAACTGCTGTTCGCAGCTTGTAGTGAAAATGGGTTTGCTGTTGTATCATTATATCGTGTAGGAGGAATTACACTAACAGCAGCGCCGGTATCCACGAGGAACTTTCGACGAAAGAGTGTGTTGAAAATGTCGAAAATATATAGTAGGCAACACGGCTGGAGAGATGGGGTGGAATTTGTCGTGCAATCCCA